>NW_028270146.1:13163161-13477897 GCF_037043375.1 Chiloscyllium plagiosum
GCCACATTAAAGAGCTCCAACACATTGGTCAAACATGATTTCCCTTTCTAAAGATCATGTTGATTCTGTCTGATTATTTAATGCCCTGCTATAACTTTTATAATAATAACTTCTAACACTATGACAAATGTTAAATTAACTGACCTATAGTTTCCTTTTTGTCTGCCTCCCTTTTTAAGTGGAGTTTTCTCTATCTTCCAATCTAACTGGACTATCCCTGAATCAGAAGAGTTTTAGAATATTAAAACTAATGCGCCAAATATCACACTAGCCATTTCTTTCAAGACCCCAAGATGAAGTCCAACCAGACCACTTGCCACTTATTTGCCCCACAGCTCCAACAATTTATTCAATAGCATTCCTCTGGTGATTATAATTTTCCTGAGTTCTTCCCTCCCTTCTATTTCCTGATTAATTATCACTTTGGAATGTTACTTGTATACTCAACAGTAAAGAATAATGCACAATGTCTGTTCAGTTCATTTTACTTGTTTTCCATTAATTTTCCAGTCTCACTTTCTATAGGACTAATGCTAACATTATTAACTTCATTTTTCTTTAAATGTTTACAGAACTCTTACTATCTATTTTTATATGTCTGGGTAGCTTTGTCATACTCTATTTTTCCATTTTTAATTTTTTGGTCATTCTTTGCTAATTTTATATTCAGTTGAATTTTATGACCTGCCATCTGTCCTTGCATAGTATATGTTTTTCTTTAAGCTTGATAATATCTTTAATATCTGTACTTAACGAGATCATGGGTATATGCCTTGGAATAGATTTTAAGTTATTGGAATACGTCTGTTCTGTGTATTCTGAAATATCCCCTTCACTTTCTACCACTGCATCTCTGTTACCTTTTCCTTTAACCTAATTTTCCAATTCACTATAGATAATTCTGCTTTCATGCACTTTTATATTTTATTTTGCACCCAATTCTCTTTCCTTTAAACTCACTGAATGTAATATTCAATCACATTATGGTCGCTGCTACCCAGGAGTTCCTTCAACATAAGCTCATTAATTAACTATCTCATTGCATGCATAACCTGCTAACTTAGCTCCAGAATATGCTGTTCTAAAAAACTAAACTGAAGGTATTCTATGAACCCTTCAACTAGGCAAACTTTGCCCATCTGAAATTTCCAGTCTATGTAAATTAAAATCTCCCATAACTAGTGCTGTGCTTTTCTGATAAGCTCTCTTTCTTCCTTCCCTTACTGGGTGGTTTCATTAGGAGGTCTGTACATCTCTTCCACAAGTGACTTTTTGTGTTGACCCAAATATCTTCACACCTTAGTTACTTGAACTTAAAGTCTCCCTTGTCTTGGATTAACAGAGTTGAAAATGTGTTGCTGGAAAAGCGCAGCAGGTCAGGCAGCATCCAAGGAACAGGAGAATCGACGTTTCGGGCATAAGCCCCCCGAAACGTCGATTCTCCTGTTCCTTGGATGCTGCCTGACCTGCTGCGCTTTTCCAGCAACACATTTTCAGCTCTGATCTCCAGCATCTGCAGCCCTCACTTTCTCCTTGGATTAACAGAGCCATGCTTCAAATTTGCTACTTCCCTGGCATTCCTAAATGTTCTGTACCATTCAAGATTCAGGTCCTAATCCATGTGATTCTCCAGCCATGTGTCTGTAATGGCTATTAGACTATACTTATTTTACGCATTGCATATTATCCTCTTAGTGGAGACCTTGTTGCTGTAGTGATATTGTTGCTACTAATCCAGAGAACCAGGTAATGTTCTGGGGACAAGGTTCAAATCCCACCACAGTATCATTCTATACTAAAGAAATAAATGCGAAAGAGAAGCAGTTTTTGCAAGAGTAAACTCTGGAGTGTTTGCTGAGGTTCTTTTTTGATTATTACAGGTTTCAATTTGTTGATCTAAAATTGTGACAAATTATTTCTTTTTGATCTAGAAATCGATGTTTCTGTCACTGAACACGTAATTGGTAGAAAATAAATAGAAAAAATGTCTGAATATGGTTTATGAAGTTCTCAAGTAAGATTTTGAATCAGAAACATTGACTCTCCTTCACAGAGTCTGACTGAGTCCATCATTTTCTACCTTCATTTCAAATTTCCAGAGCAAGTGGTCTTTTGCTCTTGTAGATATTTGCTGTTTGTGAGACCTTGCAGAGTGCAAATTGTTGGTCTGTAAAACAGCTGTGATTGCATACCAAAAATAATTTATTGGCTAGATGTAAACCTGTTGGTTAAGATACATGATAAACCACAATTAATTCCTCCAAGTGGTGGAATGCTCTTCTTTTGAGATATCTTCAACTCATTCCTTTAAATCAATAGGTTATGCTGTAGAGTCGTATAGCTCAAACTGTCTTGTATGGACGTGCAGAATCTAATATTTCAGCAACAGACTTCATTTAAATCAAGATTTAAAATGATAAAAGAGACCGATAAGTTGGATGAAGCACTGTCACTGGGGAAATTCAGAACAAGAGGGTGAAATCTTAAAATTAGCACTAATTCATTTAGGAATTAAGTTCTTTATGCAAGCAAGATATTATATATATGGAACATTGTTTTCACAAAGACATCAGATGCTGGAAACATTTGAAGATTTTGAGATTGAGATCCATCGACTTTTATTTTGCAAACAAGAAGACAAATGTGGACTTCAATTCCACAAAATAGCCTGAAACGCTATTTAATTCTGTACCTATTGTGGTGCAAACACCATTTCAAATTTAATGTTAGTCAGCCAAGTCTCTTGTTGGATCTTTTAGATTTAAAAAAAATTATTTGTTGGATGTGGTTGTCACTGCCAAAATAAGCATTTGTTGCATATATTTCGACCATATATACTCAAGTAATAGTCACATTTTTTGAGTACCTTTCAAGGTTAAATTTATATGGTCAACTATTACATGGATGCTACTTTTAAGTGGCTAAAATTCATGCCATATCATTAGCAGCAGCTCAATTGATCTCTGAACAAATATTTAAAAAAAGAATTACGGTAGTTCTAAAGACGCGGAGTGGAGCGCGATGGTCAGTGGACTGGAAGACCTGCAGCAGAGCAGGATGACCAGCAGACTGGAAAGTCCGGTAGGGGCGTTGGAAATGCGATAGGTGAAAGGAGGTTAAGGTGAGGGTGATAGGCAGGAGTGGGGGTGGGGGCGGAGAGGTCAGGAAGAAGATTGCAGGTTAGGAAGGTGGTGCTGAGTTCGAGGGTTGGGACTGAGACAAGGTGGGGGGAGGGGAAATGAGGAAACTGGAGAAATCTGAGTTCATCCCTTGTGGTTGGAGGGTTCCTAGGCAGAAGATGAGGCGCTCTTCCTCCAGCTGTCGTGTTGCTATGGTCTGGCAATGGAAGCCCTCCCCCAAGTCCCTCCTCCCTTCCTTTTATCTTAGCCTGCTGGACACACTTTCCTCATTCCTGAAGAAGGGCTCATGCCCGAAACGTCGATTCTCCTCCTTCGATGCTGCCTGACCTGCTGCGCTTTTCCAGCAACACATTTTCAGCTAACATAATAGTCACCACTGATGAGACTATAACTTTGAATTCAAGTTTTAATAATTGAATTTGAATTCATTATTAATTGAATGGAAATTCTGCCAGATGTAATGATGAGATTTAACCAGTATCCTTAGATTACTCTGGATTACTTGTCCAGTGACATTAATAGTCTGCCAATATCTCCCACTTGTTTTCCATTTTAAAATGTGATCATTGCTGTAAAAAGGCACTAATTTCACAAGAGTACAAATTGAAGGGGAAAATCAACATTGATGCTGAATGAGAGTGCTGATTGGTTGACAAATAGATTCTGAATCGAGAATGTGGTGCTGGAAAAGCACAGCTGGTCAGGCAGCATCCGAGGAGCAGGAAAATGGATGTTTTGAAACGTCGAATCTCCTGCTCCTTGGATGCTGCCTGACCGGCTGTGCTTTTCCATCACCACACTCTCAACTCTAATCTCCAGCATTTGCAGTCCTCATTTTCTCCTGACAAATAGATTCTGACTGATAAAGGCATTGCTAAGGGGGTCTTCACAGGTTAATGCTAATTGACAGTTAACAGCCAGGCTTTGTTTAAATGTTAAACCAGGTAGGTTTAGAATAGTTATGGCAGTGGGGATCTCATCTCAAATTCACTTCCTTACTCTGGAAAGGTGCAAAGACAAAACTCTCAAACAAAATATTTTTTAAAATGTACTTGTCGAATGGAATACTCTTATTGCCAAAAGATATCCAGCTCTGAGAAAGTTAAATAATCAGTTTGAACATACGGAGGAAGTAAACACCTTCTGATCAGCTTCTATGTAGATGATTTCTGTGAAACTCTGGCAGCTCCCAACTCACCGAGATTTTAGTTTCCTGTATGTGTCACTGTAATAAGATGACGTATTCATCATGAAGCATTTAAATATTAACCAAAAGCACTTTCTTCCATCCCATTGTGGATGCATATTTCAGTGAGTCATAATTCTATGATTGAAGTACAGAACAAATCTGGAAAGGAGGGTATTTATTGGGAAATAAGCCAACTTGTATGTCTAAATCCCTCGGTGGTCTCACCCCCTGTCTATATATAATCTCCTACAGCCTTTTATGATATCAGCACTCCTTCAATTCTGACTTTGTGTCTGTCATAATTATAATTCCATCTAATGCCATCTCCTACCCTGCATGAATTGAACCCACACTTTTGCCATCACAATGCATTCCAACCAGCCATCCAGCCAGCTGAACTAACCAACAGCTGAAGTTACCACTCTCCTTCTCAACATCTCCCCTTATCTGAGGCATGGTGACCCTCAGGTTAAACCACCACAAGTTGTCTCTCTCTAAGAGAGCAACATAGACTGGTAGGAGTATGGTGACTTTACCTATTACCTATACTATCCAGTCTTCATGTATTCAAGCTGATTGGAGCGCCATGGAGAGTGAGTTAGTATTAGCAGTCGCAAGCAGAATGTTTTTAGTTTTGATTTTAGAAGTTTAATATAGTTTATGCAGGATTTGAAATCAGACAGATAGTGCAACAGCCTTGTACAGTAGTGAAGATTCATTTTGAGAGGTCTAGAATTTAAGAGCAGAGATGTACTGCTGAGGCAGTATAAGGCTCTGGTCAGACAGCATTTGAAATGTTGTGAGCATTTTGGGCCCTATACCTAAGGAGGGATATTGGATTAGTGGTGCTGGAAGAGCACAGCAGTTCAGGCAGCATCCAAGGAGCTTCGAAATCGACGTTTCGGGCAAAAGCCCTTCATCAGGAATAAAGGCAGTGAGCCTGGAGCGTGGAGAGATAAGCTAGAGGAGGGCGGGGGTGGGGAGAAAGTGCATAGAGTACAATGGGTGAGTGGGGGAGGGGATGAAGGTGATAGGTCAGGGAGGAGAGGGTGGAGTGGATAGGTGGGATATGCCAACCTTGGAGGGGGTCCAGAGGAGGTTCACAGGAATGATCCTGGGAATGAAGGGCTCTGTCATATGAGGTATGGTTGAGGCCTCTGGGTCAGTACTGGATGAAGTTTAGAAGGATGGGGAGATCTTACCGAATACTGAGAAGCCTGGGCAGAGTGGACTCTGAGAAGATGTTTCAACTAGTAGGAGAGACTAAGACCCAGGGGCACAGCCTCGAAGTGAAGGACCAACAGTTGAAAATTGAGGTGAAAAATTTTGTCAGCCACAGGGTGGTTAATCTGTGGAATTCATTGCTGCAGAGGCCAAGTCTTTGAGGGCAATTAAGACAGAGCTTGATGTGTAAGGGGAAGAAGACAGGAGAATGGTTTGAAAACAAAATTTGCCATTTTTGAATGGTAGAGAAGCCTCGATTGGCTGAATGGCTTAATTCTGCTCCAATTTGGTCTTATAGTACAGCATATAAATTGAAATGATCTGCTGACGGTGTTGCCAAAAGACAACAATCTCGTGTATTTTTTCAGCACTTTATGTAAACCATTCCAAAGTGCACCTCAGGATTGCAGTTGAACAAAATTTGATACTGAGCCATATAGTGGCATAATAGAACAGAAGCTTAATTCAGGATATTAAGGAAGATCTTAAAGAAAGTAAAAGACATAGAGAGACATGCATTTCCAGAACTTAGGATCCAGGCAGCTGAAGTTGCCATAAAGGTCAAATTAGATTTATTTTAAAATAATGGATTGAGCCTAGCACATAATTCAGGCACAAGAGTAGGAGATATAAGGGCTGTACTAAAATTGGGATGACCACAAGGGAGCATTGTTATTGGCTTTACTGTGGAAATAATTATCTTTTACTCCAACTCATTCTTTCCCTAGATCTCAAAGGCATAAAACTCTTTGCTTCTCAGTCTTCTCTTCATGTTACAATCCATTTAAAACCAAGCTGGATATCAGGTAATTGAAAACTCTTACAGTGCAATTTACAAGGATAAAAAAGCCCTTCATGGTGGCAACTACATGCAGCTCTGCCCCCTAACTCTCCTGAAGTTCTGGTATGCTGCTGGTGTCTTCCATGCTGAAAACTGATGCAAAGTACCTATTCAGTTCCTCCACCATTTCTTTTTTCCCCGTTACTACTTCTCCAACCTCATTTTCCAGATGTCCAATGTCCACTCTTGTCTCTCTCTTATCTTTTAAATATCAAAAAAAACTATTGCAGTCTTCTTTATATTTTTTAGCTAGCTGTCTTATTGCATCATCTATCCCATTGTTGCTTTTATGGCTATCCTCTATACTAGTTTTTAAAAGCTTCCCAAACCTCTGGCTTCCGGACTAATCTCCACATTGTATGTTGTTTTTCTTGCTTTTATGCTTTCCCTGACTTCCTTTATGAGCCATGGTTGCCTCATCCTCCCCTGAGTACGTCTCTTCTTCCTTGGAATGAATTTCTGCTGTGTCTCCTGAATTACCCTCAGAAACCCCTGCTATTGCGGCTCCACCATCTCCCCCACCAGGCTCCCCTTGCAATCAATTCTGGCCAACACCTCCCTCATGTCTTTGTAGTTAACTTTACTCAATTCTAATACAGTTACTTCTGATTCCAGCTTCTCCCCCTCAAACTACAGGGTGAATTCTGTTATATTCTGCTCACTGCCCCTCGGGGTTCCATCACCTTCAGCTCCCTAATCAGGTCTGCCTCATCACCAAATCCAGAATTACCTGTTCACGGCTGCTTCAAAGAAACCACCTCATAGACATTCCACAAATTCCTTCTCTTGGGATCCGCTGCCAATCTGATTTTTCCCCGTTCACCTGGATATTGAAGCCCCCATGATTATTGTTATAGTGCCTTTCTTACATGTCATTTCTATCTCCTGATTTATTTTCTTCCTCATATGCTGATTACTGCTAGGAGGCCTGTAGACAGCTTCCATCTGGGTCTTTTTTCCTTCGACATTCCTCAGCTCTCCCCACACTGATTCTATGCCTTACTGCTATTGATTTAATTTCATTTCTTCCTAACAAGGCAATCTGCCCATCTGCCTGTTCTTCTGGTAGGATGTGTATCCCAGGATGTTTGATTCCCAGTCCTGATCCCCTTGCAGCCAGATCTCTCTGATGCATGCGATATTGTACTTGCCAATTCCAATCTGCGCTACAAGCTCATTTACCTTTTTTCATTAACTGCGTGCATTTAAGTACAACACCCTCAGTACGGCATTGACTGCCCTATTCCCATAGTTGTTCCTTTTTCTGCTGTGCCTGAAGTTAGGTTCCTGACCCTTTCCATAGTGTCTCTCCAATTACTTGTTCTGGATACTGTAATAACTTTTATTGGGTGCCCCCTCCTTTAACGTTTTCCATTATTTTCCAAGCAACTGAACCCCATCCCCTCACTGTTTAGTTTAAAGTCCTATCCACAGCCCTCCGGTCCCAGCATGATTCAGGTGGAGCCCGTCCCGTTGGAACAGCTCCCTCGTTTCCCAGTAATCGTGCCAATGTCCCATGAATTCGAGCCTGTTTCTCCAACACCAATCTTTGAACCACCTCTTTAATCTTCTTGACTCAGTGCCAATTTGCTTGTGGTTCAGGTAGTAATCCGGAGGTAATTACTTTTCTGATTCTGCTCTTTAGTTTATCCCCTAGCTGCTTATATTCGTTCAGCAGAACCTCTCTCTACCTATATCACTGGTACTTACAAGGACCATAACAACTGGATCTTTTCTCTCCCTCTCCCAAGTTCCTTTTGCAACCCAGATGAGATATTTTGAACCTGGGTACCAGGCAGGCAACACAGCCTTCAGGACCCGCGTTGCTGGCAACAGAGAAACAATATGTATTCCCCCGACTGTACTAACCCCGATTACAACTACATTTCCCTTTTCTCCGTGCTGTTCAGTAGCTCCCTGAGCCATGGTCAATTTGCTGCTCCTCCCTACAGCCTCCCACTCTCACCCACACGGCGGGGGCAAGAATTTCAAACCTGTTAGACAAGCTCAGGGACTGAGGCTCCTTCAGCACTACCTCCTGGATCCTTGTACCTGTGTTGCTGGTAGTCACACCCTCCTGTCCCTGAACACAGATTGAATTTGAGGTAGTTAATCTAAAGGATATGACTGCCTCCTGAGACACAGTGTCCAGGCAGCTCTCCCACCCCAGAAGCCAGAGTTCCTTGTGCAACCAGCACTTGCTACAGATGTGGTCACTGCAAACCATACTGGGGTCCACCAGCTCCCCCATCGTACAGTTATGATCTGCCGTTTTGCTCAAATCGCTATTTTAATTACTTAGTTCTTAATTTGATTTTTCAACATTTCCTACTGATGGTTTAGTTTGTAGCCTGTAAATATTTCCCCTATTTACCTTCAACCTGAAGGTAACCAATAAGAGATAGTCAAATTAGTAGCAATTATCAACCAATGAACTTGTGTTTTAAGTGTGATGCCACTCTTTTTGTGCTGGACCCTTGATCCTGGGCTTCTTTTTATCCTGTTTATATAAAAAAAAAGTCCCCCAGTCCTCATTTACCATCCCACCAGCATCCACATTAGCTGCTGTTTCTGCCACCTCCAGCAGGAAGCCACCACCAATTACATATTCTCCACCCGTATCATCCTTCCACAGTGACCATCCCCTCCAGGACAACTTAGTCCAGTCCTAACAAGCCCCAAAAGCCCCATGGCACCTTCCCATGCAGTTGCAGAAAATGTAACACCTAATGGTTAATTCCTCTCTCCTCAGTATCCAAGGGTCCACACGCACCTTCCAGGTGAAGCAACAATTTACCTGCACTTCGCTCAATCTAGTCTATTGTATTTGCTGCTCACAATGTTGTCTCCTCTACATTCGGCGAATGAAATGCAGACTGGATGACCGCTTTCAAGAACACCTACATGTTGTTCTTAAAAATGATCCTGAACTTCTGACACTTCAACACACCGCCATGTTCCCTGAACACCATTTCATTTTCTGCTCAGGGACACTGCAACCTTCAGGGTTCCATAATAAATTCTATAATTTTAGGGCCTGAGAACCTTCTCCCATGTTCTTATCCTAAACCCCACACAGCAGTCCTTTTCGTCAAATGGACTGCTCTCATCGAACCAACCTGTTTTCACCCATTAATGGACCCTATTAGCAACATTTCATTCTCCCCAGCTCAACATTAACCATTCCTGTCTGCCCAACTGTTGTTCTCTCCCTTTGGGCTTCATGTTCACTTATTGTTTACTCCCAGCCCAGTCTTTCGCATAGTCATAGAGTCATAGAGACGTACAGCATGGAAACAGGCCCTTTGGTCCAACTCGTCCATGCCGACCAGATATCCCAACCCAATCTTGTCCCACCTGCCAGCACCCGGCCCATATCCCTCCATACCCTCTCTATTCATTTACAGGGTTCAGAAAAGATTTACAAGGATATTGCCAGGGTTGGAGGATTTGAGCTATAGGGAGAGATTGAATAGGCTGGGGCTGTTTTCTCTGGAGCGTCAGAGTCTGAGGGGTGACCTTATAGAGGTTTATAAAATCATGAGGGGCATGGATAGGGTAATTAGATGACGTCTTTTCCCTGGGGTGGGGGAATCCAGAATTAGAGGGCATAGGTTTAGGGTGAGAGGGGAAATATATAAAAAAGACCTACGGGGCAACTTTTTCACGCAGAGGGTGGAATGTGTATGGAATGAGCTCCTAGAGGAAGTGGTGGAGGCTGGTACAATTGCATAATTTGCCAACCTTTTCCTGGCTGCTTTCAGTTCCAAAGGAGAGTCACTAGAATCAAAATGTTGGCTCTGCTTTCTTTCCACAGATGCTGCCAGACCTGTTGAGTTTCCCCAGCAGTTTTTGTTCTTGTTTATTTTCCTGGTATTGCTGACACTTTCAGGCTGGGCTGTGTACCACACCGAGAACCAGCACTTTTTTCCCCCAGAGTAGGCAGTGGTTCCACAGGCAAGGACTGATCTTTTCCAGGATGGGCTATGGCTCCAGTACTTGTATCTATAGTTTTACAGAGTGAGCTGTAATTCCAGTGTGATGTCACAGCTCACGACAGCCTCTCCTGCTCTGTGGTGATGACTACTGCATTTGTGCGACTTTGCACAATTTTCATCTTGAGTTTGACAATCAAAATCCATAGACTAGTGCAGTTTCCCACAAGAGTCTCTGTGTATTGATCAGGAGCAGGAGCCCACTTCTTTCCAGTTCTAATTCTGCCTCTTAGCCTGGGTCCAGTGCAGCCAATTATCGTAACCCTGTGAGTCCTTAGATGGGATCAGCTAACTCAGTAGTGTGGAGAACCAAACCTCAGGCATGCCTTGTTACAGGTTGGTGCCATGCGAGGCCCTGCATAACTGCAGTAAAACATTCCGACTTCTGAAATCAAGATTTGGTTTCTTTCTTTACCTGTAAAGGAAGCTGTAACATTTTCTAGCATAACATTTTCTTTTAAAGTGAATGGTGTTTTTGAATATTATGGTGCAGTAATTCTAAAAGTGCATGTAACATCAGAATGTTGAGAAGTGAAAATAAACACCATCAGAACAAAGCTGCTGAAATTCCCTCCAGAAACAATGACACTATCCCTTTTGAGCCAGACACAATGCTGAAGTTGTAATGTTAGTGGAGTTGCTGGATTATATTTCCACCAAACATAGTTCTCTCAAACTTGTTGATGGAAGATGTTGACTCTCTTTCAATAATCTTTCCTCTGGGACACCCGCACCAACCAACCCAACTGCCCTGTGGCTGAACACTTTAACTCTCCCTCCCACTCTGCCAAGGACATGCAGGTCCTTGGCCTCCTCCATCGCCAGACCATGGCAAGTGACACCTGGAGGAAGAGCGCCTCATCTTCCGCCTAGGAACCCTCCAACCACAAGGGATGAATACAGATTTCTCCAGCTTCCTCATTTCCCCTCCCCCCCCACCTTTTCTCAGTCCCAACCCTTGGACTCAGCACCGCCCTCGTGACCTGCAATCTTCTTCCCGACCTCTCTGCCCCCACCCCCACTCCGGCCTATCACCCTCACCTTAACCTCCTTTCACCTATCGCATTCCCAACACCCCTCCCCCAAGTCCCTCCTCCCTACCTTTTATCTTAGCCTGCTTAGCACACCCTCCTCATTCCTGAAGAAGGGCTTATGCCCGAAACGTCGATTCTCCTGCTCCTTTGATGCTGCCTGCGCTTTTCCAGCAACACATTTTTCAGCTCTGGTCTCCAGCATCTGCAGTCCTCACTTTCTCTTTCAATAATCTGTTGAGTGAAGGCCAGCCAATTAGCCACAGATTGTAACCAATCACTCTGAACCATTTTTGCTCTAAACTGTTCTGTTGAAATCAGATTCTTTAGTTGAATTACTTGAACAATCAGTGATGTTGATAAATATTTTGAACGCATTGAAGATATGTTGAGTTGCATAGGCAGAGCAGTGGGGTGTTAATCCCCCAAAGTTGTGTCAAAGGCTTTTACTAACGTAATCAATGATTAGACAGACTACTCTCTATGGTGGTCATCAAATTTTAAAAGAAGCATAATTGCATGGAAAAAGCTGCACAGAAGGTTAATCCAGAGTAGAGGGGATGAAGATGAAGAGGCTGTTCCAGGCAAGTGTAGGAAGTATTATTTGGCTAATGGTTAATATTAATCCTGTCTTAATAATTTGCTACATGAAGGTGAATCAGAACATTAGTTTGTCAATCAGAACACTTGCAAGAAACTGTTTCCATTCAGTGTGATCTGTAATGAGCTACCAGGTAAGGTTGCAGAATCAGCCTTAGCAAAGAAAGGTTCAGGACGATGCTGAATGTGATATTGAGTTGAAGTAATAGCAGTAATAATAAAATGACTAATGTTTGATAAAACTGAAGATAACAGGAACTGGTAAGCAGCCTAACGGTGGGCTGTTATATGAATAGAAGTATGCTAAGTCAATTAGATTTGCTAAGAATTAAAACTGCAGGATACCAGGAGCTGCTGGCTCTATCAGACAAGGTACACATTTGGATAAAACATTTTGGATTGTTCATGTGCACAGATAAGTCCAAAGAAGGCATGCATTTGGACAATAAGTTCAGGATTGGTCATATGCATGTATAATTCCAAGTAAGTCATGCAGTTGGCACAGAGACTTGTGAATAAAAAGCTTGAAGAAATCTCCTGGGTAATAACATTTGGGTTTAGTTACAGACATCATGGTCGTGAAAGACAGGTGATTGAGATATCAGTAGTAGTTATAAGTGTGTGTTATTTGTTTCAGTACTTAATAAATGAATTGTGATTTTATAAAGCTCTAGGTGTCTCCGCTGTATCTTCGTCTATGTGTTAAGTGTTGTCTCTCAGACACCAAATGTCTGCCTTTTTCATGTGATTTATAATGGGAATTTCAGGTTTTTTAATAGTTAAGTGCGATTTCTGGAGTTCTAGCCAAAATGCCCTTAAACGTTTTCAAGTAGGCAGCATTTACTTGATCCAGTTTGCATAAATGCTACTGGATTGTCAAAGGTTCTCATTCTTGGTCGCTAACCAGGCTGGAGATTGATGTGATAACATTCACGACCAGCTGTACTGCCCTTTTTAGAGCTTCAGTAATAAATAGAGGCATGTGAAGACCATACAACCCCTTGAAGATGCTCCACCATTCGGTGCAATCATGGCTGGTGATCTGCCTCACCTCCACTTTGCTGACTGGTCCTTATATCCCTTGATTCCCTGAGTGAGCTTTCACAATATTCCAAAGATACACAGCCTTCTGATTGAAGACATTTTTTCTCATCTCAGTTTTTAAAGATTGTTACCTTTTCTGAAACTGTGTCATATGTTCTAGGTTTCCTGGAGAAACTATTACTCAGTATCTTTGCTGTGAAGCTCCTTCAGAAGCTTGTATGTTTCAAAGACAACACCCACCTCTCATTCTTTTTACTCACCCTGCCTAGAATCATACCATGAAGAATGGCGAATGAGTGAACTAGCTGCATTGGATCTGCACTGTTCCTTAACTCAGATCCTACCAGTAGAGATGTGGAAATTATTGGGAATATGCAGTGTTACTAAGCTCCATTTTAATTTACTTTCCAGCTGAAGTATACATTGGAATGGGAAAGCCTACAGAGGCCACAGCATGCATCCAGGAGGCAGCTAACCTTTTCCCCACATCTCACAACGTATTGTTCATGCGTGGTCAAGTTGCAGAACTCCGAGGGAATATTGATGAAGCTAAGCGCTGGTATGAAGAGGCTTTGTCGATCAGTCCCACTCATGTCAAGACAATGCAAAGACTGGTAAGTGAATTTTTTTGTGGATGTTTTTGGAAGCCGATAACGTATCCTGAAAATTAAAACCCAAAATGTCTCTGCCTAGTTGTAATGTATAATCATGCAATTAAAAAGTATTTTTGTATCTCCAGCTTAAGTGTTGGTAACGTTATTTCCATCCAGTTTTGTTGTGCCATCAGCAGCATCACTAACATTCCTGTTAATGTCTTCATCGTAAACTTTTATATTCACTTTTATAATGAAAACATTGTTATGTCTGTAGCGATCAGTAATGTACAGATGTGATTACGTTGTGACAAGTGTACATTGGCAATTACTATTGTAAATGTGCACAAGAAATTTTAATAGCAATATGTACATGTTAACAACAAAATCTATGGTTTCAAAAGAAAAAGACACCAAATTACATCCTGCCTGATTCAATTACTCCGCTGTGGGAATGATTTCTATTTGAGAATCCAGAGATAAAATATGGTATCAACAGAAGTGACAAACCTGTCCAGTTGCTGTCAAACAAGAATGGTGTTGAATTTTCTTTGGATCAAAACCAGCCTTACTTACTCAGTGCAGCCTGCATATGACTCCAGGCCCACACCGACATATCTGGCTATCAAAGTGACCTAACAAACTGTCTATAACGGATTCAAAGATTAAACCTAATCTACTGTTTTGATTATAAATAAGGTTGTGTGGTAGTTGATAATTGAGTTGTCATTTGACAGTCTCCTCATTGTCATTGGGTACTATTGTAACTGCAAGTATCATTTTCATAATGAGGAAAATTGTGAGATTTGTTTTTGGCAAATGGAAAATGTGAGAAAATTTAGGTAAGAAATCTTTCCATTTGAATCTCTGATCTGCTGAAATAGTACATTCATATTCTGAAACTCTTTGCACCCAGAAAACAAATTCTTTATACAGTTTGAATTGGCTTAATTGGATTCCAGAGTCATGTCACCTTGTTCCAGATTCCCTATTCCTGAGGGAATTGGGGAGGGAGTTACGTGGTTTTCCCCAGCAACATTGAGGGTTGGCAGTATATTTCCAAGGCAGGATGGTGAATGGCTTGGAGAGCTGAAAGGTGGTGGTGTTATCATGTATCTGCTGCACTTATCCTTCTAGGTGGAAGCAGTCATGGATTTGGAAGGTGCTGTCTAAAGAATCTTTAAGAATTTCTGCACTGCAACTTACATTTAGTACACATTGCTGCTACTGAGCATTGGTGGTGGAGGAAAGTGAATGTTTGAAGATGTGATGCCCATCAAGTGGGCTGTTTTGTCCTGGATGGCGTCAAGCTTCTTAAGTGTCATTGGAACTGCACTCATCCAAGCAAATAGGGAGTATTCCATTACACTTGTGCCTTGTTGATGGTGACAGGTTTTGGGGAGTATTACTTGCTGAGTATTTCTTGCCTCTGACCTGGTCTTGATGCCATAGTTTCTTGGTGTAGCCCTCAAGAGATTGATATTGGGGATTCAGTGTGAAGTAATGATGTTCAATGTCAGTGGGCAGTGGTTCAGTTCTTCTTTGTGGCAGGTGGTCATTGCCTGGCAGTTGTTTGCTGCAAATGCAATTTACCCCTGAAAAACCCAAGTCTGAATGGTGTCCAGGATTTGTTGCACCTTGATATGTTCTGCTTCAGACTTGACCAGGTGGCTCTCGTATGTTTGAGAGTTGTACCCCTCAGTCTGTATTCTGGCATCCAATACCTTTTTAGCCAGTGCATAAGCATTGGCACCTGATCTGTGAAATAATACCCAGTGTGAGTCAATCTTTAACACATGGAGAAACCCTGACATAAATGTTCTTGAATCCTGAATTACCAGCAGTTTCTATGGGCATTCAGTCTACTCCCTGTCCTAGCTGAGTTTTGCTCTAAACTGCATTACACCTGGATTAGATCAGTAACATGCTTAGCTGCCAATGTTTTTCTTAATCATTGATCATTTTTGTAAATAATTTTTCCCAGAAATGTTTTACTGATGCTTGTAAAATCTCAAATGGTAAGTCAGCTGGAAGTTGTATCTGATATTTGTGAATGTGCACTATTTACAATGTAGTACTGGGCTAGCTGCCATGAGCTGATCAGTTCAGGTCCCAATAGTGTGTGAAATGGTAATTTTTAATTTCCTGAATCCATGGAAGCCATGGAACCATTGTGTTAGCAAGAAACCAATTAGTTCATTGACGTGATCCAGCTGACTTATGACCCTAGTCTCTCAATATTGCACAGACGTTATACCATTGAAACAGGTCATTCAGCCTGTGTCAGTGTTTATGTTCTCCCTTAGTTCTTACTGTCACATCAATAGATCGTTCTGTTCCTTTCTACCTCAGACTCACTGAATTCTCCTTAAATGCAGGATGTAAATTTGACTCCTGTTGCCAGCCGGAATGGCCTCAAAAACCACACTATATTTAATTTTTTAAAAACTACAGACAGCAAGGCCAGGCAACACACACCGCCTTGCTGGTGTCACTCCATTCTTCAGATTGAATTTTTAAAAATAGAATAACTTTTAGCTGATTGTCAAAAGAAAGAAACGTGGGCCTCTTCAATTTTATAGGCCACCAATCCCACCCTCGCAAAAGGTACATTTACCGCCTACGCAGGAGCCTTTTTTTGACATTTATAGAAACCTGGAGCACAGAAAGAGATTATTTAACCCATCATCCTGTTTGGCTTTTTGAAAGAACTGTCCAATGATTTCCACACCCTACCTTTTCCCTAAAATCCTGCAAGTAATGTTGCAAGTTTCCATACAGACCTAATTGAGAATATTAATTGTATGCTTGTGAGTTTTATTAGGTGTCAGATCTGTTCCTGTTTTATAGGATAAGAAAATGGGCCAATCCTTGATTGATTTGTGAACTGACTAAGAGCCTTTCTGAAAAACAGCAGACACTAAACTTTTATTTCTTCTTGGACCTGAACCTTTAGCTAACGTTTCCTCAAACTTTGTTTTTGTCAGAAGTCACAAGACACCAGGTTATCATCTAACATGTTTATTTGAAATCCAAAGGAACAGCAGTCCGAAAGCTTGTGATTTCAAATAAACCTGTTGGACTATAATCTAATGTTATATGACTTCTGACTTTTTTTTCACGCAGTCCAACACCTGCACCTCCACATCATTGTTTTTCTTGGCTTTAACATGTGGTCATTGTAAATGCACAGTTCGTTATCTGCAGTGTCCTCCTTGATCAATATTAATGGTATTTGTTAGGTAGCAGCTGTTCCTATTTAAAAGGGTAATCAAAAGGCCACCCTTGGAACAGTTAGTCCTGCTTAGTCAGTTGGTTAAATCTTACTTAACAGAGAGACATGTTGCTGAAGCTTTTTGTGTTGAAGTGATTAGGGCAAATGCACAAAGGTAAAATTTCAAACAATTTTACTACAAGCAAAATGATGTCGATTGATCAGCAAGTTGACTCTGGCTGGGCAAGGCATTGCCATGGAGAAAGTGTGTTGTGGGAAAAAAAGAGTTTATTTGAAATTTTGGCACTCTCTTGCATTTGTCCAGATGAATGCAAGCTGAAGAGTTTCAGTGACATGTCTCTCTGTGTCCGGCAAATTCAGCTTCTGTACCACCTAGTTGGTTGACTTCAAAGCTAACATGTTGATTGTTCTTAACATCTGGCATACATGATGCAGAAGAAATCACGTGGAACCTGGCCACTGAATGGTTGTTCTGGAGGTGTTTTCAGGATGTCCTTCTGTTGCTGTTAGGCCCCCCCTTATACGTTGGGGTGATGTTAGAGATTTTTTTAAAATGTCAATGTAAGCAATTTAACATGAAGAAAATAAAGTGTAAGTAAAAGGTGCCTGTGAAGAAAAAAAGGGAGTAAAGACCCAATCCTGATAATGAAGTTTGACTTAAATTCCCCGATTGGGATTGAACTCGCTGGGAGGCTCTTCTGTTGGCTCAATTAAATCCAACTCTTGTCTCCTACCAGAGCCATCGTTAATCCAATACTTCCTGAGTCTGCAGTTCTAGCATGAGGATAGAATTGCTGCATTTAGTTAGATGACAGCTCAGAGGTTCCTGGAAGCTAACCCAATCAGCATGAAATCTGCTTAACTACCCATCTAGCTGAGGTGACTTTGCCAGAATAATAAAATAAAGAACTGTGGATGCTGGGAATCTGAAACAAAAACAGGAAGTGCTGGAGAAACTCGGTGGGTCTGGCAGCACTTGTGGAGAGAAAAACAAAGTTAACGTCAATCAGTTGACTATGCTGGGAGCAACCCATACAAAACAGGACCTAGGGGTATTGTGTGCAATAACGAACTTAGAGAAGGTATTCACATTTTGAAATTGTTAAACTTGATATTGAGTCCTGCATGCTGTAAGCTCCCCAAATGGAATCTGAGGTGGTGTTCCTCCAGTTTGTGTTGAGCTTCACTGGGACCCTGCAGCAGGTGGTGTATTGAAGCAGTAGGCAACTGAAACCTCAGGATCATCTTTGTAGACAGAACATAGGTGTTCTAGAAGTGGTCACCCAGTCTGTGTTTTGTCTCCCCAGTGTAGAGGTGACCACACTGTGAGCAGCAAATAGAATAGACTAGACAAGATTGCGTGAAATACCAGTAAATTGCTGCTTCACTTGGAAGTTGTGTCAGGGGTTTTGGATAGTGAGTAAGAAAAGTCGCACCTTCTGTGATTGTATGGAAAGATGCTGTGGGGTGTGAGGAAGTGTTGGGAATGGAAGAGGCGTGGACCAGGGTGTCCCAGCAGGAACAGCCTCTGCGGAAACTTAAGGGTGGGGAGAGGAATATGTATCTGGTGGTGGCAGTCTTCTGGAGGTGGTGGAAATGCAGACTAGTGACCCTCAGGATGTGAATACTGATGGGGTAGAGAGTGAGGACCAAGGGATCCTATCGTTGTTGTGGGAGGGAAGAGAAGGGGTGAGCGCAGAACTATGAAATATGGGCCAGATCTGGCTAAGAATCCTGTCAACCATGGCAAGGGATATTCATTTGAGGAAAAATGTGGACCTTTCAGAGGTCGGGAACTGGTGTCATAAGAACATGCAACGGAGAAACTCCGAGAATGGATTGGAGTCTTTACAGAAAACATGATGTGGGGATGTATGGTCAAGGAAACTACGGGAGTCAGTGGGTTTGTAAGGGATGTTAGTCAACATGACTAAAGTATTCTTTAGCTATTTATTTCAAGGCTGGTTGTGGAATTAATTGGGTGTTACCATTTCTACACTACAAAAGATATTCAGTAACTGAGAAACATATTTACAGTATCCAAGTTCCATGAAGTTGCTGTATAAATGCAAGTTCATACCTCATTTCTTTAATTTTGCTTTCTTCATATTTAGCTGTCCTTTGCATGGTTTCCTTTTCCTTTTTTATTGTGCCTGTAACTTTCATTTGAGAGTCAGTGTGAAAACTGAGCATGATTACTGATATTTATGGCTGGAATGGGGGGAGACGTTGTTTTGCAATGGATCTGGTTAGTGAAAATGTCACAGACAGAAGCTGTTAAGCAGACTTCCTGATCCAGGGTCAGAGGAATCCAGTTTTCGGGAATGCACAAACAGGCAGAAGGTGCACCCCTGGCAAGTGCTTGACTGTGAAGTCAATCCACTGACGAGCTGAAGAAGGATCGGAACTGATAATACAGACACAAATAACTACTCAGACACCTCCTACAAGCAGGCTGTTGGGCCTAGAACAAGCTACTGCTTTATTTTAGGGGGAGGTGTTTTCTGCTCAGTAAAGTGAAAGATGTAGAGAGCGAGAGAGAAATTGGTAGACTGAGCCAATCTAAAATCAAAGCAGGAAAGGATGGAATTACACAGCAGCTGAAATGAGTGAGACAGAGAGAGGGAGTGAGTGTTTTTGACCCGGGTCACTTGAAACAAATCTGTCTTAAAAGTACAGTACAATCACTGTGACCAGTATTGTGAACAGTACTCTAGATGTTGTTTCACTAGTGCCTTGCATATCTGAAGCATAACCTCACTACTTTTGTATTCAGCTCTGCACTCGATAGCTTTCTATTAGCTTTCCTAATTGCTTGTTATACCTGCATAGCTAATCTTCGTGATTTGTACACTGGAACACACAGATCTCTCTACATCTCAGAGTTTCTCAATCTCTCACCATCCTGCCAACGTGGGCAAGTTCACCCGTTACCATATTATACTCCATTTGACAGATCTTTGCACACTCACTTAACCCATCTATATCCTACTGCAGATGTCCTCTTCACAACTTCCTTTCATAACTAGCTGCGTCCATGTGCAAATTTTAGCTACCATACCTCGAATCCCTTCAAGTCATTTATATAAATTGAAAACAGTTGAGATCCCAGAAACAAAATTGTGGTATACCGCTCAAGACAAATACTGACAGTTACGCCTACCCTCTGCTTCCTGTTAACCAGCCAATCCTTTCTCCATACTAAACCTCACGCAATGAGCTTTTGTTTTCTGTAATAACCTTTACTGGCATTTTATCAATTTTTTCCTGGAAATCTACATACAGTACATCACAGCACATGTTACCTGCTCCGAGAATTCCAGTATTTCTGTCATAAACATGATTTCTGTTTCGCAAAAGCATGTTCTTCCTGATTATCTTGAACTTATTTTCCTTACAACAGATATTAAGCTAATTAGCCCTTGAACTCTGCTTTCTGTCTTCCTTTTTGAATGAAGAATTTGCACTTGGCTATCTTCCGATCTAATGGACCTTCACTAAATCAAGGGGATTTTGAAAAATTACATCATAGTATCAACTAACTCACAAGACATTTCTTTTACGACCCTGGAATGAAGTCCATCAGAACCTGGGCACTTTTGTTTAGATTAGATTCCCTACAGTATGGAAACAGGCCATTTGGTCCAACAAGTTCACACCAACCCTCCAAAGAGTAGCCCACCCAGACCCATTCCCCTACCCTATATTTACCCCTGACTGATGCACCTAACATTATGGGCAATTTAGCATGGCCAATGCACCTAACCTGCACATCTTTGGATTGTGGGAGGAAACAGGAGCATCCAGAGGAAACCCACACAGACACGGAGAGAATGTGCAAACTCCACGCAGACTCCACACTCACCCAAGAAGAGAATTGAAACCGGGTCCCTGGTGCTGTTAGGCAGCAGTACTAACCACTGGGTCACCGTGCCACCCTCGTTAATCTTATTAATCTACAATTTCAAGAGTTTACTAAATACCACTTCTCTGATAACTGATTTTCTTGATTTAATCCATTTCTTGTTGTATTCCATTTCCTGATTTATCAATGCTTCTGGGATGACAATATAAGTTAATGTGTTCTCTCTTGTCTGTCAGCTAGGAATTTGGTACTGCCAACATCTGCCTTTTAAGTCCCTGTAAGATTTTTTAACCTAGTTACACAGTTATTAAATCTGATGTCTTGTAACCACCACACATTGCCACCGTTTGATCCTCCCAACCTCCGTGAGTTTACAGTGAATCAGTATCCTGTAAACATACCCATGTTGTAGTGTTCCCAGATATGGTTTTTGAGAAAAAAGCCAACATCTGGAAATTTCTGTTCATTCAGAAAGCAGGGCTGAATCAATCAACTTTCATGTGGTTATTGAGCACGCTTAGTCTTTATCTGAGGAAAAAAAAAGTCCCATTTCTTTGATTTGAAACTCTGTCGAAGAGTTGACTTGCCTTTTGTAGAAAAGCAATGTAAGTGATGAATGTAAGAACGTCAGACACATTGAGCCTGTGGGGCAGGGAAATTGGTGCTTGCTTTAAGGAAACTCCATAATGATTTCTGAGTTTTGTTCAGCTCAGAGCTGAATGCAATTTAATCAGCATTTTTATCCACTCTCTTGTGGATATTTTTCCATTCAGTACCAGGCCCCTTCTAGAGAAATTAAATTTTGTTATCAGCTACCATTTTTGCCTGAAGCATATATAAGAAATGAGCACTTACTTGTCGGTCTCTCCAGATTCAGTGTGTGATTTTGTCCTGGACAATTTAATAACTCATTAATGACACTACAAATGAGAATATTCCTCATTGACCATTTCGTTGCTTCCACTATTAGGAAGATTGTGGATTAGTCTGAAACCCTGCACTGAGCAAGAGGGAGAAGGGATGGTTACACAGGCTCTCTGAAGTTTTAAGGAATGAGGGATTGAATTTCAGTGTACTATGATGGGTAAGTATACCTGAAGCAAGTGAAAGATCACTAAAATGAAACTTAACACAGATTATAACTGGAGCAAATGAGTACACTAGCTAATAGAGGGAAGTATTTTGAACTTATTAAAATTAAAGCAAGGTGTTTGTAGATGAACTATACCTATATAGTTAAGTCATCGGCAACATTTTAATTGCACTGCATTTCAAACAGAGGTTAGAAAGCATAACAATCACTTGCATTTATATTGTGCCTTTAATATAGTAAACCAGCCCATATTCACAAGAGCATTATCAAAGAAAGAGACCCCAAAGCCACAAGGAGATATTGGGATAGGTAACTGAAAGCTGGGAGAAAGAGGAATGTTTAAGCACATTCTTAAAGGAAGGAAGTGAGGTAGAATGGTGGAGAAGTTAGGTAGGGAATTGGAAAAGTTAGGGAGGGAATTGTGAAGCTTAGAGCCTTGGAAACTGGAGACCTGGAGAACAGTGGTGGAGAGCTGCAAGTCAGGGATACACAAGTGACGGAGATGATGGTTAGTGGAGAAGAGATCTCAGTGTAGATTTGTGCTTTTTCTGGATAAAGCTCATAATACAGATGTAACTTGGCTTGAATGACATATTTGGAATTGGGCTGAATAGCAGTCCCGCTGTCCTTTTTTTAAATTGGGGAAATCCAGAAGACCAGAGTGCAGAGCACCAAAAAGGTTGAAAAGAATAGGAGAGAAGATAAGGTATACCGAGACATAGTAGTTGTGGGAATTTAAATTTGAGGTTTTAAGACTTGCAGGTCATAGGAGGAAAGGAAGACTGAGAGGAGACCGGGAGAATGGGCAGGTTGTCACATAACATGGGGAAAGGGGCTCTACAATTTGGAAGGCCCAAGGATGCATAGGTCAAAATGGAATGAAGTGTGGTATCCAAACTCACTACTGAACTGCAGATCTCTACTATTTCTGTGGTTGCTCTGATGAATTTTGCACTCAGGACACATCTTACCTCTCAATATTTGTCTCTTGACCATGCACAGTTCTGGTCTCCATATTATGAAAGGATTTTGGATTAGTGGTGCTGGAAGGGCACAGCAGTTCAGGCAGCATCCGAGGAGCAGCAAAGTCGGCGTTTTGGGCAAAAGCCCTTCATCAGGAATAAAGGCAGAGAGCCTGAAGGGTGGAGACATAAGCTAGAGGAGTGTGGGGGTGGGGAGAAAGTAGCATGGAGTACAATAGGTGAGTGGGGGAGGGGATGAAGGTGATAGGTCGGGGGCGGGGGGAGGGTGGAGTGGATAGGTGGAAAAGAAGATAGGCAGGTAGGACAAGTCATGAGGACATTGCTGAGCTGGAAGTTTGGAACTAGGGTGAGGTGGGGGAAGGGCAAATGAGGAAACTGTTGAAGTCCACATTGATGCCCTGGGGTTGAAGTGTTCCGAGGCAGAAGATGAGGCGTTCTTCCTCCAGGCATCTGGTGGTGAGGGAGCGGCGGAAAAGGAGGCCCAGGACCTCCATGTCCTCGGCAGAGTGGGAGGGGGAGTTGAAATGTTGGGCCACAGGGCGGTGTGGTTGATTGGTTCGGGTGTCCCGGAGATGTTCCCTAAAGCGCTCTGCTAGGAGGCGCCCAGTCTCCCCAATGTAGAGGAGACTGCATCGGGAGCAACGGATACAATAAATGATATTGGTGGATGTGCAGGTAAAACTTTGATGGATGTAGAAGGCTGCTTTAGGGCCTTGGATGGAGGTGAGGGAGGAGGTGTGGGCGCAGGTTTTGCAATTCCTGCGGTGGCAGGGGAAGGTGCCAAGATGGGAGGGTAGGTTGTGGGGGGGGGGGGGGGTGGACCTGACCAGGTAGTCACGGAGGGAACGGTCTTTGCGGAAGGCGGAAAGGGATGGGGAGGGAAATATATCCCTGGTGGTGGGGTCTTTTTGGAGGTGGCGGAAATGTCGGTGGATGATTTGGTTTATGTGAAGGTTGGTAGGGTGGAAGTTGAGCACCAGGTGCATTCTGTCCTTGTTACGGTTGGAGGGGTGGGGTCTGAGGGCAGAGGTGCAGGATGTGGATGAGATGCGTTGGAGGGAATCTTTAACCACGTGGGAAGGGAAATTGCGGTCTCTAAAGGAGGAGGCCATCTGGTGTGTTCTGTGGTGGAACTGGTCCTTCTGGGAGCAGGTACGGCGGAGGAATTAGGAATATGGGATGGCATTTTTGCAGGAGGTAGGGTGGGAAGAGGTGTAATCCAAGTAGCTGTGGGAGTCGGTGGGTTTGTAAAAAATGTCAGTGTCAAGTCGGTCGTCATTAATGGAGATGGAGAGGTCCAGGAAGGGGAGGGAGGTGTAAGACATGGTCCAGATAAATTTAAGGTCAGGGTGGAATGTGTTGGTGAATTGCTCAATCTCCTTGCGGGAGCATGAGGTGGCGCCAATGCAGTCATCAATGTAGCGGAGGAAGAGGTGGGGAGTGGTGCCGGTGTAATTACGGAAGATCGACTGTTCTACGTAGTCAACAAAGAGATAGGCATAGCTGGGGCCCATCGTGTGCCCATGGCTACCTCTTTGGTCTGGAGGAAGTGGGAGGATTCGTAGGAGAAATTAAGGGTGAGGACCAGTTCGGCCAAACGAATGAGTGTGTTGGTGAAAGGGTACTGTTGGGGACGTCAGGAGAGGAAAAAACGGAGGGCTTGGAGACCCTGGTCATGGCAGATGGAAGTTTAGAGGGATTGGATATCCATGGTGAAGATGAGGCGTTGGGGGTCGGGGAAACGGAGGTCTTGGAGGAGGTGGAGGGCGTGGGTGGTATCTCGAACGTATGTGGGGAGTTAGGGGGGAATGGACAGTGTCGAGGTAGGTAGAGATGAGTTCAGTGGGGCAGGAGCATGCTGAGACAATTGGTCGGCCAGGGTGGTCAGGCTTGTGGATATTGGGAAGGAGGTAGAACCGGGCAGTGCGGGGTTCCCAGACTATGAGGTTGGAAGCTGTGGGTGGGAGATCTCCTGAGGTGATGAGGTTCTGTATGGTCTGGGAGATGACGGTTTGGTGATGGAGGGTGGGGTCATGGTCGAGGGGGCAGTAGGAAGAGGTGTCCTTGGCGTAGCGGTAGTGTGCTAGGCTCATAGCCCAGAGGTTGATGGATCGAAACCATCCTCCGCTGTTGCGCAATGTCTCCTTGAGCAGCTTTCTTTCTGCTGTGTCTGCCACCACATCCGCCCCCACCAACGCCACTCACCTGCATTCTGCTGACACGCCCCCCGCACATATCCCACTGTCACCATTCCCGGCCCCCAGAACCCTGAGGGGAGCACCACCCCTGCTCATGACTCCACCCCCATTCCCCCCACCATCACACCCACTCCAGTTACTGGCTCCGCCCCCACAACCAGCTCCACATCCACACCAGATCCCCACCCCCCATTACCCCCATCGCCAACTCATGCTCCTGCGAGGAGGTTGAGCAATTCATCAACTTCACCAACACATTCCATCCTGACTTTAAATTTACCTGGACCATCTCTGACACCTCCCTCCCCTTCCTGGACCCCTCCATCTCCATTAATGACGACCGACGCGACACTGACATTTTTACAAACCCACCGACTCCCACAGCTACCTGGATTACACCTCTTCCCACCCTACCTCTTGCAAAAATGCCATCCCATATTCCCAATTCCTCCGTATCTGCTCCCAGGAAGACCAGTTCCACCACAGAACACACCAGATGGCCTCCTTCTTTAGAGACCGCAATTTCCCTTCCCACGAGGTTAAAGGTGCCCTCCAACGCATCTCATCCACATCCTGCACTTCCGCCCTCAGACCCCACTCCTCCAACCGTAGCAAGGACAGAACGCCCCTGGTGCTCACCTTCCACCCTACCAACCTTCGCATAAACCAAGTCATCCGCCGACATTTCCGCCACCTTCAAAAACACCCCAGCACCAGGGATATATTTCCCTCCCCACCCCTTTCCGCCTTCCGCAAAGACCGTTCCCTCCGTGACTACCTGGTCAGGTCCACGCCCCCCTACAACCCACCCTCCCATCTTGGCACCTTCCCCTGCCACCGCAGGAACTGCAAAACCTGTGCCCACACCTCCTCCCTCACCTCCATCCAAGACCCTAAAGGAGCCTTCCACATCCATCAAAGTTTTACCTGCACATCCACCAATATCATTTATTGTATCCGTTGCTCCTGATGCGGTCTCCTCTACATTGGGGAGACTGGGCGCCTCCTAGCAGAGCGCTTTAGGGAACATCTCTGAGACACCCGCACCAATCAACCACACCGCCCTGTGGCCCAACATTTCAACTCCCCCTCCCACTCTGCCAAGGACATGGAGGTCCTGGGCCTCCTTTTCAGCCACTCTCTCACCACCAGACGCCTGGAGGAAGAACAAGGCATCAATGTGGACTTCAACAGTTTCCTCATTTCCCCTTCCCCCACCTCACCCTAGTTCCAGCTCAGCACTGTCCCCATGACTTGTCCTACCTGCCTATCTTCTTTTCCATCTATCCACTCCACCCTCCTCCCTGACCTATCACCTTCATCCCCTCCCCCACTCACCCATTGTACTCTATGCTACTTTCTCCCCACCCCCACCCTTTCTAGCTTATCTCTCCACGCTTCAGGCTCTCTGCCTTTATTCCTGATGAAGGGCATTTGCCCGAAACGTCGATTTTGTTACTTCTTGGATGCTGCCTGAACTGCTGTGCTCTTCCAGCACCACTAATCCAGAATCTGGTTTCCAGCATCTGCAGTCATTGTTTTTACCTATAATGAAAGGATGCTGTTGAAGGTGTGACAAAGAGCCAAAATGATAATAATTGAAATGAAAACTTGAAACTGCTCCAAGGCCGAATAATTGGGGCAGAAGTCTGATGCACGACCTTCTCACCCTCATCTTAACCTCCTTCCACCTATCGCATTTCCAACGCCCCTCCCCCAAGTCCCTCCTCCCTACCTTTTATCTTAGCCTGCTTGACACACTTTCCTCATTCCTGAAGAAGGGCTCATGCCCGAAACATCGATTCTCCTGCTCCTTGGATGCTGCCTGACCTGCTGCGCATTTCCAGCAACACATTTTCAGCTCTCATCATTAAGGTCAACATTGAAGGACAGGTGACGTCCTAGATACAGAAAGTGGTCCACCTTTTCCAGAGTTGTTTCGGCAAGCTGAATTGATGGTTCTATCCCATTTGTCCCAATTGTTGACGGTTGATAGATGATCTGAGTCTTCCTGGAATTGATGCTAAGTCCAAGTTTCGTGTATGCATGGTTGAAGGCAATCAGAATCTGTTGCAGGTGGTTTTCTGACATCTGTAGTCATCTGCATATTGGAACTCAATGAGGGAACTCACAGATATCTTGTTTTTGGACTTATGATGGGCAAGATTGAAAACTCTGTCATCTGTTCTGTGGACAATTTCAATTCCTGGGGGTAGGTCATCCTTGACAATGTGGATGATTGTCCCAGTAAAGATGGTCAACAAGGTTGGGGCAATCATCATCCCTGTTTTACTCCGGATCTGACTTGAAAAGGCTCACAGTTACTGTTGCTGACCATAACTGTGGCAAGCCTGCCATCGTGGAGGAGTCTCAGGATTCGAATGTACTTTTCAGGGCTTCCATAGGTAGATAGGACATCCCATAGGAGTTCCCTTGATACCGAGTCAAAGGCTTTGGTGAGGTTAAAGAATGCCATTTACAAAGGTTGAAGTTGTTCACGACATTTTTCTTGTAGCTGTCGCAAAGTGAAGATCATGTCGATTGTTTCACGTGGTGATCTAAAACTTGTGTCTCCGGAAGGATCTTCTCGGCTAAAGGCTCGAGTCGGTTGTTCATGACGTGGGTGAGGATCTTTCCTGCTGGTGCTAACCGGGAAATTCCACGATTGTTTCTGCATTCAGATCGGTCGCCTTTTCCTTTTGTAGATGGTAGCAATTGCTGAGTCTCTAAAGTCTGCTGGTACATCTTCATTTATCCAGATCTTAATGAGAAGTTGATACAATTAGGAATGAAGCAGGTTACCTCCAAATTTGTAGACCTCGGTTGGTGTGCCATCGAGTCCAGCGACCTTGTTGTTTTTCAAGGTTTTGATGACTTCCTTGACTAATTCAAATGTTAGTACTTTGTCTCGGGAGTTGTCATCGGGTTGATATGGAATGTTGTTGATCACATTCCTGTCAAATGGGACAGTTTGATTTAGAAGATCTTCAAAGTACTCCCTCCAATTGATGTCAACGTTGCTCTTCAGGATGGTTGTACCATCTTTGCCTTCGAGAGGGGCTTGACTGTGAGTGGATCGGCCAAAACTAGCTTTAGTTACGTTGAAGAAGCCTCGAGTGTTATTGATGTCCACTAGTTGTTGGATTTCCTGAGCTTTCTTCCTCTACCATTGATTTTTCAGGTTTCAGGTGCTCTTTTGGACTGCAGCCTTACATTCCTGATAGTGTTTCCTTTTGGTAGCCAATTGTTGGTCGTTTTGTCAGGTGATGAAAGCTTTCCTGTTTTCGTCGATAAGTTGTTGGAGTAGTTTGTCATTATCATCGAATCAATCCTGATGTTTTTTCATCTTGAACCAGTTGTTTCTTTGCAGGAGATGATGGTAGCGTTCTTCAATTGATTCCAGTATTCTGCTACAGATGGTGGAATTTATTGAGGCAGTTGTCCTTGAAGATTTTGTTGAAACTTCTGTACATAGTGGATGTCTTGGAGGATGTTAACACTGAATTTCTTGATAGTGTTCTGATTTTGGTGTTCCCCTTTGGGCCGAATCTTCATTCTCATGTTGGATGAGATGAGTGGATGGTCTGCCCAGCACTCTTTGGCACCAGTAACAGCTCTTGTTATTAGTACGTTTTGTTGGTCCTGAGATCATGCGATGATGTAGTTGATGAGATGCCAGTGTTGGAGGATTGATGCTGCCAGGAGACTTTATGCCTGTTTTTCTGGTGAAATAGTGTATTTGTAATTACCAGATTATGTTCAGCACACTTGGTGAGGAGGAGTGTTCCAGTGGCGTTGACCTTGCCAACTCCTTCCTTCCTTTCCAATCCAGACTCTATGATCTTTCCCAACTCAGGTATTGAAGTCACCCAACAGAATGATCTTGTTGTTGGGAAACAGAGGAAAGGATGTCATTAAGTTGGGTGTAGAAGTTCTCCTTTACAGAGCCATGAAACATTCATTGATTCCCAGTGGTTATTCTGTCAGGTTCTAATGTAGGCTGTTTCAGATGGCAAAACCTACTCTGTGGATCCTTGGGTTGTTCAGGATCAAATCCTTTCCAGAAAAAAGGTGTATTGACCTTGCTCTTCCTTTAGTTGCCCTTCTCCAGCTCTGCACGTCTCAATCAGAGCAACAGTGTCAAAGTTGAATTTTTGGGATTCCCGGACAACAAAGGCAGTCTGTGTTTGGGTTATCCGTCAGAGTTCATATATTGCAGGTTCCAAATTTCATGGTTTCACTTCTTGATGTTTTTCAACCGCATAATGGTGATCCCTCTGGACGTGGCTTTCCAGACAGGATGGGTGAAGCAGACTATTTTTAGGCCACCTTTTCTAGCCCCCTCCCAGTTTAGGGTGTGCAGAGTGGATCCTAAATAAGGCTGCTCAGACATGAGCACTGCTACCAAACAACTTGCCTGCTTCTGTCCAAAAGTTGAGCAACTGAATCAAGTATTCACTGCTTTCATGCCGGTTCTTAACCAGGAGCTTCCAGCCACCAGATTGCCTACTCCTGTCACCCTCCCCTAATTGCTGAAAGACTTGAAGAAGTAGCCTAAAGAGTATAAATGCCTGTGCGTGTATTTGTTTCGTGTGTACTTGATGTTGCAGTCCAAGAAGCACACAATACTTCACAAGTCAACCAACTGATTCCAATGGCATGGGGACCACAACGATTAGAGCAGATGGATTTGTTGCAGCCTTCATCTGCCTTTACAGCCTTTGAGCTCGAAGTAACTTCATCTGCCTTTCCACTTTTGAAGTTTTGCTTGGATTGTACTTTGTCAGGGATCTCACCCTCGACCTTACCACCATAGGTGACCCTACCAGGAGCATAGCTCCAGATGGCAACACTCACGAGGTCTCAAGACCACAACAGCTTCTCCACCATGACAAGGTGACAATCCACAGAGTGCTCATTAGAGACCAGCTGAAGAGGGCTGAGATTCCAGTGTTGCTGTCTTGCTTGCTTTCTGTTTTGTAGCATATAGGCCTGTTGATTGGCTCATAATCCTGGAACTTGCTCCGGAATAACATTGTGGAGTACCTACACCAATGGATTACATTGGTTCAAGAAGACAGTTTGCCACCACCTTCTCAAGGGCAGGTCGGGCTGGGCAATAAATGCATGCCCAGCCAGTGATGCCCTTGTCCCAAGAGAAAATAAGAAAAAACATAAAGGTGTTATATAAATAAAACTTATCACTTTCTCTGTTGAAACCAGTTATGCCTCCAGTTCTGGTCTTACAAATTGCCATCATCCTGTTTATATAAAATGTCTCCAGCACCGAAATCCATTATAAGATGATTGATGGCTCCTGCAAAACACATGGGGAAAAAAGTGTGATAACATGAAATTTCCCATTGTAAAGAGATTTTCATTTAGCTCTGCATTGTCATGCAACATATATCTCTGTACATAAACATGCCTTTTTGAAGATCCAAAAGATGAACTTGAATAGAATATACAAGACAAACACAGACCGTTCCACCCAATGAGTCAGTGCATGTCTTTCTGCTGCACATTAGCCTCTTCCTACACACCCTTTCAGCGTATCTTTGGTCTTGCTTATCTAGCTTCTCCTTAAATGCCTCTATGCCATCCAACTTAACTATTCCATGTTGCATGCTCACCCTTGTGGAGATGAAAAGGTGCAATATGCAATTTGGTACAAAGAACATGGTTAGTATAAATGAAGGATACAATTCTAAAGAATGTGTAAAAGCAGAGACCGGGGTGCACCCATGCATAATCAATTAAAAGCAGTGGGACAGATAGAGTCATGTAGAGTGCAAGACCAGGGAGGTTATGCTGAACCTTTATAGGATACTGATTAGATTTGAGCTACAATGATGGGCACCACGCTATCAGAAGGATGTGTAGGCATCCAAGCAGAGACTTATAAAGAATGGTTCCAGAGATGAGACTTAACCTATAAGGATAGATTGGTGAGATTCTCCTCCTGCTAAAAGGAGAAGCAATAGAAATTTTCAAAACCATGGGGAATCTGAACCGAGTACATAGGAAGAGACTGTTCCCACTTGTAAATGGATCGAGAACCAGTCAACACAGTTTGAAAGTGCTTTGCAAAAGAAGAAAATGTGAGGTGAGAAACATCTTTTTCACATGCCAAGTTGTTAGAGTTTGGAATGCACTGCCAGATCGTGTAGTGAAGGCGTATTCAGTTGAGACATGCAAAAGGACATTAAATGATTGCTTGTATTTAAACAGTGTAGATTTTGTTTATCGTTTCTGCCATATACAACTGATACAGTAAAAAACAAGACAGCGTTTTTCCAGGACCAAGGTGCATGGTGAAAAGGCAGCAGATTGTCACAAAGTCAAAATGCTCAGAGAGCCTTTGTGGTTACTGTGGGCCGAATGGTCGTCTCCTACACCATAATAATTCTGTGAAAAAAATTCACTGAAATTTCCTTTATGATCCCTGGTTGTGGACACCTCAATGTCTACACTGTCAAATGTTTCATAATTGGAAAGAACTCTTATCAGGTGGTGCATCAGACTTCCGCCCCAGCTATTCAGCCTTGGAGCAGTTTCAAGTTTTCATTTCAAGTATTATCCTTTTGACTCTTTGTCACATCTTCAACCGCATCCTTTCATAATATGGAGACTAGAACTGTGCACGGTCAAGAGACAAATATTAAGAGGTAAGATGTGTCCTGAATGCAAAATTGAATTAAGGTCAAGGGAGGATTCCTGAAAACCAGTCTCAGAAGCAACCCTATTGATTCCTACTGCAACTTTTGGTTTTTTTCATCAATAGCAAATAGTTTAATGAATTATGTGCATTGACACATATCTACTTCACAATAGAAAGGCAATCATGCCTTCAGGGCTTTCATTTTGTAATTTGGTGTAAATACTTTATGCCTTAGCATGAGCTGGAAGCTTGTGTAGTAATGAAAACAGCAGGGTGCTTGACACCTGCCGCTTGTTCAGCATCCCCAGTCTTTCATTTGCAAGCGGCATACGCAGGCAAGTCTTTAAAATGGTTTAATGCTTTCTTTTTGTTCTGGATCTCTTATTAGACAGTATACATGCATGCCTGCAAGCACATTACATGGGTCCTAGTTCTCGTCCATGCTGTTGTCTAATTGCGTACAAGGCGTGTGATGCTCACCTCTCCTACAATGATCTTTGTCCACTTGGTTTGTCTGGTTTTGTTTGCTATGTTTCATCTTGAACCCTCCGAGTTTCACGCAAGGAATATGTTCACATTGCCAAATCAAAACGTTGTGGTGTATTTAAAGTTCACAAATACATGGTATGAAGGTAGCACTGCAACTTGAGATCTGAATCAGACCCAGTAGGTCTGGCGAGGAAATCCACGGCATTGAATGCAATGTCAATTTTACTCCCCATGCAATATTAGTCTTTGCTAACTTTGAGTGTAAATCAGATGGAATGTAAAAGCAATAATGCACCCACTTCACTTCATTTCCTGCCAAGCAGGTTAGGCAAAAATTGGCCCCAATGCATCCAGCTAGGGACAAAATAGCTAGCTGTAAGGAACATAATTGTGGGCCAACCAGATTGAGCATTAGAATAATCATCCAGAGGCAGGAAAGATAAGGGTGAGCAATGCAGTAGCAGATTGATTGAACATCGAACAGTAGAGCACAGTACAGGCCCTTCAGCCCTCGATGTTGTGCCAACCTTTTATCCTACTCTAAGATCAAACTAACCTACATACCCTTTATTTTACTATCATCCATGTGGTAAAAACAATGACTGCAGATGCTGGAAACCAGATTCTGGATTAGCGTGGTGCTGGAAAAGCGCAGCAGTTCAGGCAGCATCCGAGGAGCAGGAAAATTGACATTTCGGGCAAAAGCCCTTCATCAGGAATACAGGCAGAGTTCCTGAAGGGTGGAGAGATAAATGAGAGGAGGGTGGGGGTGGGGAGAAAGTAGCATAGAGTACAATAGGTGAGTGGGGGTGGGGATGAAGGTGATAGGTCAGGGAGGAGGGTGGGGGAGGGTAGCAAAGAGTACAATGGGTGTATGGGGATGGGATGAGGTGATAGGTCAGAGAGGAGGGTGGAGTGGATAGGTGGAAAAGAAGATAGGCAGGTGGGACAAGTCATGGGGACAGTGCTGAGCTGGAAGTTGGGAACTAGGGTGAGGTGGGGGAAAGTGAAATGAGGAAACTGGTGAAGTCCACATTGATGTCCTGGGGTTGAAGTGTTCCGAGACTGAAGAGGAGGCTTCAGTCCAGGTTCTTCCTCCAGGTGTCGGGTGGTGAGGGAGCGGCGGTGAAGGAGGTCCAGAACTTCCATGTCCTTGGCAGAGTGGGAGGGGGAGTTGAAATTTTGGGCCATAGGGCGGTGTGGTTCATCCATGTGCCTATCCAAAAGTCACTTAAATGTCCCTAATGTATCTGACTCTACGACCACTGCTGGCAGTGCATTCCACACACCCACCACTCTCTTTGTGAAGAACATCTCCCCTAAACCTTCCTCCAGTCACCTTAAAATTATGCCCCCTTGTCCTGGGAAAAAGTCCACTCTATTTATGCCTCTCATCATCTTGTACACCTCTACTAAGTAACCTCCCAAGAAAACTCCCAATAAAGTGACTGCTCCTTTCCTGTTTCTGACTTCCACCCACACTGACTCTAAACAAACCCTCCTCGATGATTTCAGTTTCTATTCCTTTTGAAACATTTAAACCCTGGAACATCCAACAACCATTCCTGCCCCTATGATATCCAAGTCAGCTCTGCAGCCACGTGTTCAGCTGCATTCGCTCTCTGTTCCTAGCCTCACTAGCCCGTGGCGCTGGTAGCAACCCTGAGATTACTACCCTGCTCATCCTACCTTTTACTTCCAACCTAACTCCCTATATTCACTTTTCAGGTCCTTATCCCTTTTCCCAGCTATGTCATTTGTACCGATGTGTACCGTGACTCCTGGCTGCTCACCCTCCCTCTTTAAGAATCCTGTTGACTCAATCCAAGACATCCCTGATCCTGCCACCCAGGAGGCAACATACTATCCAGGAATCTCATTCGCACCCATTTAGGATTTGAATTCACATTTGAACATCTCAGGTGCCAAGTGAATTCAGCGAAGACTTGCAAGAGAGAAGCCCTTTTTTTTTAAACTAACAGGCATAAAGAGGCAGCTCTGGTGAGGGAGTGAAAGATTGAGTGAATGGAAGCTTTCATCTGGCAGAAAGTGCTGAGGGATTATCGGTGGATTCTGGGATGTCTCAGTGGAAATCGGGGTGATGGAATCTGCAGCCAGAGGGAGTTTAATGGAATAAAATGTTACAAGCTATGTCCCAGAGTGTGATCATTACCAAATTAGATATTGTCTTTTAGGAGCTATGCTTCTAGGGTTGAATAATTAGAGGTTTTGCTCTCATCCCAGCCAAACAGGAGTGTTTATTGCTCACTTTATTCATTTTGTAAAAGTAACCTTCCTCAATTTTAAAAGCACAAATTCACAAATTTTCTGAAAAGGGAGGAACATGTGAAGAAAATTTTGTGCAGCGAATTGTTTGGATCTAGAGTCCATTGCTTTAAAAATGGTGGAAGCATTTTCATTAAAACTTTTGAAAGGAAATTCCATTAATACTTGAAAAGGAAAAACGTAGGACAATGGAAAAGATTGGGGATTGGGACTAGCTGGGTAGCTTTCAACCCAGCAGTCTGAAAGACCACCTGTACTGGATACTTTTCTTTGAGAGTGGATAAGAAAATTTGATGAAATAAGAAGAGAGTAAAATCAGATACTTAGACTCTTCCACATCTCGCATCATGGATTAAAGATATGTGAATTCAAGCCATTTCTGAAGAAAAGCCATATTGGATTCAAAACATTGATTGTGTTTCTCTCTCCATAGATGCTGCCAGACCTGCTGAGATTCTCCAGCATTGTAGCCTAGTCTACTAACCAGTTCCCTGTTCGTGCTGTGCTTCTCCACACACAGATGGGAGACAAGCACATGTCTGAAAGACAGATTGCATCTGTCCCCTTAATCTCCTAGATTATCTGTATCAAGTGTTGGTTGGGGAAAGAGTTGCAGGACAGGACAAGGTGCTGGGAAAATTCCCTGTTCCAGACCAAATACTTTTGTGGGGTCTTTAATATCCATCTGAACACATTGGCAGGGTGTAGATCTGAAGAGCAGAACGGGAGAAATTAACAGTAAAGACATGTTCGAATAGAACAAATAGAACAAAATGAAAGGAGATTATGAAACAAAATGGGCTAAATGAACAGAATGCTTCCCTATTTTTAATTCACTGGTTGAGTCGACAGCTGCAACAAGGTATTCACCATGTTCTGCAAATAAAGAGGGTGTTTAATCAATTTCTGAAAAGTGTCTCATTTTTGCCAGTATAATTAATTAAACAGAGCTGACCCATGGCCAAAACATAGCATCTAATCTAAAGTAACCTCCTTCACTTGAGTTAAAATTCCCTAAGCCCCCAATATCTCTAACACAATGTGCCCCCTTGATCTCACCCACATCCTTAATGACATGCCACCTGATAATAATTACAATTCTGATAACAACACAAGGGTTTAATGTAGACCCAGCCCACAGAAAGAGAAAAACTGAACATGTGAAGTAAAATAATCCATCCTGGAAATTCACGATTACAATTACAGCTAATTCTTTCCTTACCTGACATCTGTATACAAACATTATCCATCAGAGTTTGCGAGATATGCGCCGGGATGGACATTCTGGTTAATCTTTAACGTTTTCGGCTAACAGATGCTGAGGCCAACTGAGTGGCGTGACTGCAAGTTGTGGCCTGATGATGCACCTACTCACTAGACCAATAGGAGGAGCTCTGAGGAAAGTTGACAATTTGCACCATCAACCCCCTCACCCACATGTCTTAAGTATGCACACACATTCAGTTTTGTGCCGTCAACCATGAACCAAATACTTGGTTTCTGGCCTGTGCATTTTATGTGTTAAGAAAGTTGCGCAGAACCTTTTGTATTAGCATTCCTGTATTTTTTTATTGAAGCAACTCTTAAGCAGCTGTCTCCTGGCAACAGTTGCTCATGCCAACAGTTCAATGTTTTCCTGCACTGCTGTTGTTTGTTTTATACACAAAGCCAAACTTCAAGCAGCAAGTAACAGGGTAACAAAGAACCAATAGCAAGTATATGGTTCTTGTAATGTGGTTCGGCATGGTTCCCTGGCAACAGCAACAACAGTTTCAAATTATAGAGTGCCTTGTAAGTAGTAAGACCTCCCAAGGTGCTTTCTAATACATCTCACAAGTGACTGATCTGCCCTTTTGCAATCACTTCATCATCTAAGTCGACTTTCTATTGTGTGTTTCTGAGCCTCTTTTCCCTTCATAGAAATATTGGACCTGGTGTTCCTTTTCACTGTATGGAGGTAAAGCCTGGTTGTTACAAGGCTGATAGATTTGACTGAAAGACAGTAGGTCTGACAGATGACATACTCAGCTAAAGCATCCCGTCATTGATAAGTTCCCAGATTTTGAGGAGGATAAGGGAGTTCAGTCTGGTATCCTGACCAGTGTACATCCCTCAATCAGCATCACTTAAAAAAGACAATTGTCTAGTCAGAATGACATTGGTGTTTCTAAGACTGTTGTATGTAAGTTGGTTGCCCAGTTTCCGAAATTGCAATGATGACTCTTCAAAAGAACTTGAATGTCTCTAAAGCACGTTGTGAGGTTGTGAAGAGTGACATATAAGTGCCAGTTCTATTTTCTTTAACTTTCTGAGAGCAGTTCGTCACAGACTCAGACCACCCCAGCTTTCTGCCATTCCAATGTGGGGTAGTCTTCATACAAGTGACTGGTAGCACTTTTGTGAAGCTATTGGAGCTGAAGGTGGGGTGAAGAAGGGACTGGGTGGTTACTGAGAAATACATGAGATTTGTCTTGACGTATTTGGTATTTGGTGTGCTCTGTGGTGTATTTGGCCATAGTTTATAGACAATAGACAATAGGTGCAGGAGTAGGCCATTCAGCCCTTCGAGCCTGCACCGCCATTCAATATAATCATGGCTGATCATTCCTGATCAGTATCCTGTTCCTGCCTTATCTTCATAACCCTTGATTCCACTATCTTTGAGAGCTCTATCCAACTCTTTCTTAAATGAAACCAGAGACTGGGCCTCCACTGCCCTCTGGGACAGAGCATTCCACACAGCCACCACTCTCTGGGTGAAGAAGTTTCTCCTGAGCTCTGTCCTAAATGGTCTACCCCGTATTTTTAAGCTGTGTCCTCTGGTTCGGCACTCACCCATCAGTGGAAATATGTTTCCTACTGCCAGAGTGTCCAATCCTTTCATAATCTTATACGTCTCAATCAGATCCCCTCTTAATCTTCGAAACTCAAGGGTATACAAGCCCAGTCGCTTCAGTCTTTCAGTGTAAGGTAGTCCTGCCATTCCAGGAATTGACCTCGTGAATCTATGCTGCACTCCCTCAATAGCCAGAATGTCTTTTCTCAAATTTGAAGACCAGAACTGCACACAGTACTCCAGGTGTGGTCTCACCAGGGCCCTGTACAGCTGCAGAAGCACCCAGATCTCTCTGTACTGCCCCTTTACATAAATTGATTCCATTGAGGTAGTAATCTGCCTTCCTGTTCTTGCTACCAAAGTGGATAACCATACATTTATCCACATTAAACTGCATCTGCCCACTCACCTAACTTGTCCAGGTCACCCTGTAATCTCCTAACATCCTCATCACATTTCACCCTGCCACCCATCTTTGTATCATCAGCAAATTTGCTAATGTTATTGCTGATACCATCTTCTATATCATTAACATATATTGTAAAAAGCTGCGGTCCCAACACGGATCCCTGCGGTACCCCACTGGTCACTGCCTGCCATTCCGAAATGGAGCCGTTTATCACTACCCTTTGTTTCCTATTAGCCAACCAATTTTCAATCCAATCTAGTACTTTGCCCCCAATACCATGCGCCCTAATTTTACTCACTAACCTCCTGTGTGGGACTTTATCAAAAGCTTTCTGAAAGTCCAGGTACACTACATCTACTCGATTTCCCTCGTCCAACTTCATAGTTACATCCTCAAAAAGTTCAAGAAGATTAGTCAAGCATGATTTCCCCTTCATAAATCCATGCTGACTCTGTCCTATCCTGTTACTACTATCCAGGTGTGCAGTAATTTCATCCTTTATAATAAACTCCAGCATCTTTCCCACCACTGAGGTCAGACTAACTGGTCTATAATTTCCTGCTTTCTCTCGCCCACCTTTCTTAAAAAGTGGTATAACATTAGCCACCCTCCAATCCTCAGGAACCGACCCCGAATCTATTGAACTCTGGAAAATAATCACCAACACATCCACGATTTCCCGAGCCACCTCCTTCAGTACCCTGGAATGCAGACCATCAGGCCCCGGAGACTTATAAACCTTCAGACCTAACAGTCTCTCCAACACCAAATTCTGGCAAATATAAAATCCCTTAAGTTCAGGTCCTTCAGCCACTGTTACCTCAGGGAGATTGCTTGTGTCTTCCCCAGTGAACACAGATCTGAAGTACCCATTTAATTCCTCTGCCATTTCTTTGTTCCTAGTAATATATTCCCCTGTTTCTGTCTTCAAGGGCCCAATTTTTGTCCTAACCATTTTTTTGCCTTGCACATACCTAAAAAAGCTTTTACTATCCTCCTCAATATTCTTGGCCAGTTTACCTTCGTACCTCATTTTTCCTCTGCGTATTTCCTTCTTAGTAATCCTCTGTTGCTCTTTAAAAGCTTCCCAGTCCTCCATTTTCCCAGTTATCTTAGCTATGTTATACTTTTTCTCTTTTAACTTTACTTCCCTCGTCAGCCGTGGCCACCCATGCCTCCTCCTGGGATCTTTCTTCCTTTTAGGAATGAACTGATCCTGCAACTTCTGCATTATACACAGAAATATCCGCCATTGTTCCTCCACGGTCATCCCTGCTAAGGTATTGCACCATTGAACTTTGGCCAGCTCCTCCCTCATAGCTCCATAGTTCCCTTTATTCAACAGAAGTACTGTCACTTCCGACTGTACTCTCTCCCTCTCAAATTGCTGTTACTCATTTTATCTTAGGTTAAGCCTGAGTGTTAGAATATAAATTGTATGTATACCGTGGATTGTATTACTGTTCTAACTATGTATTGTAAGAGTCATTGTTTGTTCAAAATTGTGGAAGTCATATGGCCTTAATAATACATATCTGGGATCGCAGGCTTTGTCTACTTTTTTAAAAAAAGTTAATGGTCCCTTGCCAGATCATAACGTAAATTTGGTGGGTCTGGTCTGAAATTGTAATGAGCTGAGACTCTTATTTCAATACTAAGCGTGCTGCACTGTCAGAAGTACCAGATTTCAGAAGAGATATTAACTCAAAGCACCTCTGGCCATTTGAAGACATAAAAAATTGAAAGATTCCCGTAGTGCTATTTTGAAAAGAGGGCAGATAAGTTCTCGAGGTGTCCTATCCAAAGTTTACTTACTGTTCGCTAGAAAGAAATTACCTGGTAATTTTCATCAAAGCTGTTTGTGAAAGCTTGCTCTTCACAACAGGCCTACTACATTTCCCTATACTATAAGTGATATCTAAGTCATACTTTGGATCTCATTGGCTGTAAAGAGCTTTGGAATGTTAAGAGGTTGTAGAAGTTGCTATACAAATGTAAGTCCTCATTTCTTTCTAAAAGAAGCAGTTCTGTCTAGTCTGTCTACTTAAAATGCTAATCCTGGATTGAGGCACTGGAAAACTGTACAAGCAAGTTATAACATCTGGATGGGTATATGAATAGGAAGAGTTTAGAGGGATATGAGCCAAGTGCTGGCAAATGTGACTAGATTAATTTAGAATATCTGGTTGGCATGGATGAGTTGGATCAAAGGGTCTGTTTCCATGCTGTACATCTCTATGACTCTAACTGTGGATGCTGGAAATCATAGACAAAACAGAAAATTGTGCTTTTATTGAGTCTACACAGGGAATTTGATTAAATGCTGAAAGCACTCAGGGATGAGAAAAGATTTTCCCTGCCATTGAAGGTCATCCATCTATTCTGTTGGCTCTCTTGTCATGGCATCCTGTCATGCACTGAAAAATTCACTGTGGTGTGAGAATTTGACTATAGGATCAGTTGACAATTCACACTCTCTTTCCTCCCTCTTAAGCAAATGTTTGTCTTGACATGAGTTATAGGTTGAAGTTTGATTCATTTCCATCTCTGATACTGTGCCATTGAAAAATTCTGTCATTAATATCTCCGGCCCACTGTTCTTGTGTAATGTGTAGTGTGAAGCATATCCCAATATAGACACTTTACAATGGCTTGTAAAACACAAAATGGCATACGGCAGGTTTAGACAGGAGCTCTGTGAGCTAGATGCAATGCCTTATACTGCTTTAGCACAGGAGTTAGATTTTTGTGCATTAACTGGAGATGAAGTCAAATATAATCTTCAATTAAACTTTAAGGAAAATATCTTCAGTCATCAATCAAACATATTTCATTTAAATTTAACCTGAATCTTTTTAAAAATTTAAATAATTCAACTACAGAAGCAGATTGGATTTTTGAATAATTTAAAATCATATGGAAGTAGGATTATATCATTTGGACGGAGTTGATGAGGATTTGTCCTAATGCGCACCTTGCAATGTAGTATGCATCTTTTGTCTGTTATGAATTCTGTGTTCAGTTGTCTAGCTTTTGTTCCACTAAACTGGTGTTCATATTCACACCTTGACCTTCTGAAAAGAAAACCCAGTTGTTCAAAAGATGGCTATACTGTCCAGTTGCACTGAGCTATCAATACTGGGAAGGATCTAGGTGCCTTGCTGGTCTGTGCCTTGCTCACCCTAAATGAGATATTGCAGCAGTACAGTTGCAGCAGAATGCTGAGAATAAGTCAGTCAAGGAGGAAGACCAGGTCAGAATTAGTTGCTCTGTCCTCCAATGATTGAAAACGTGTCCAAAGTTTTGAAATGCAGAATAACCTCATGGACAATATTGTATTGATTTCTCAGTCCTTTCAGGAGTCGCACCTTAGTGAGAGAAAAATCTAGAGAGAAATGTCCTTCAGTCTCCTTCTACACCCTGCTAGATAGTGCTGTGCTATTGTTGCTATAGCAACAGTTGACTAAAATCGTCATCATCTGGCACCAACTTGTCTCCAGGGAATTTATTCAGAATGCCTAATGGTTTTTGGACGGTTAGAAACTAAACCTTTAAGAAAAAGGAGAAAGAATGAAGAAAAAGACAAGAATAAGACTCAGCATTCTGAAACAAAAATGGTCTTGGAAAATCATTTCATATTTCAATCTTCCTTTTTTATTTGTTTAAACTTTGCTCATCATTTGGGTTTAAGAGACAGTCAGCTGTTTTGAGCGAACACTTGGGTTAGGGGAACACAATGCCATGGAGCAGTAAGTTATCATGAAACAATGAACTCCCATTCAACTCTGTTCACCAGAAACGGTGGAGACATTGAACCATTTAACATGTCACCAATAAAGGGAGAAATCATACCAGCTGTAATAGCTGAGAGCAAAGAAACCGACAGTCGTTCAGACAAAAAAGGCAGTAATCAAGTTCTGTGGAGTGAGAAATGCCAAGTTCAATTCCTCGTCTTTTGTTAATTGATCTTGGCCAAAGGAACATTTGACGTACTGCAGCTAATTGAGCTAGTGAGTGGAAAGACAGCTCGGTTCCATCTAAATCTCTATGCTTACAACTTGTAGAACTGAGAACTTTTCAACACACCTTCTGTTGGTGCTGTCAAATTCCAGTGTTCTGCTTTATGAGATGATTGCTTCACCCAAAAGTATGTTTAATTCTCCTCAAGCTTGTCGGTAAAAGTGCTGAGGTTTTTATTGAGCTCAATCCAACTGTCCCTTTGTTAGTTTTTAATGTTTAGCTCAGCATTCTGCATTTAATGCCTACGGTAGATAATTGTGCTGCTTCAGAAGGTAAGCAATTCAATTCAGAAGATAGATTCTCTGCCACTTTCTTTATCTCGACTTTGTTTCCCTCTTTTTATTTCTTCTGGAATTAACTAGACCTGAAGTGCAGTTTTGGAAGCATTTAGGAGTCTCCAGCACCTTAGTAAAATGACTATGTAATACAAAGCAGTGAATATTATAGGTTATCTTATGTGATTCTAGATTAAAGTGGTGCTGGAAAAGCACAGCAGTTCAGGCAGCATCCGCCCTGTAGCCCAACATTTCAACTCCCCCTCCCACTCAGCCAAGGACATGGAGGTCCTGGGCCTCCTTCACCGCCGCTCCCTCACCACCCGACGCCTGGAGGAAGAACGCCTCACCTTCCGCCTCGGAACACTTCAACCCCAGGGCATCAATGTGGACTTCACCAGTTTCCTCATTTCCCCTTCCCCTACCTCACCCCAGCTACAAACTTCCAGCTCAGCACTGTCCCATGACCTGTCCTACCTGCCTATCTTCCTTCCCACCTATCCACTCCACCCTCCTCTCTGACCTATCACCTTCATCCCCACCCCCATTCGCCCATTGTACTCTTTGCTACCTCCCCCCACCCTCGTCCCTGACCTATCACCTCCATCCCCACCCCCACTCACCTATTGTACTCTATGCTACTTTCTCCCCACCCCCACCCTCCTCTCATTTATCTCTCCACCCTGCAGGCACCTTGCCTCTATTCGATGAAGGGCATTTGCTGGAAAAAAACGATTTTCCTGCTCCCATCTGGGTTCCAGAATCTGCACCCCCTGTTTTTACTCTTACGTGATTCTAGAGTCCAGTTTTGTTTTCACCCCACTGGTACTTTAGCGTGTTCAAAATAACTCAAGGCATTTTGCAGGAACATTATTAAACAAAATATGACATAGAGCCACACAACAAAGCTTAGGACAAGTGACTAAAAGCTTGGTCAAACTGAAAGGTTTACAAGAGCTTTGTTAATGCAGAGAGACTTAGCAAGGGAATTGCAGAACTGAGACTCAGGCAGCTAAAGGCACAGCATTATTGGGGGGGCATTAAGTTTGGTGGTCAGTCAGAATTGGAGATTGCAAAAAAAACAAAGTTTTCTGGAATAGATAAGTAGACAAAAAAAGCTCCTTATTTGATCACTTCCAGTTGTCAAGTTATACAGGCTCATTTGAGGGTGTTGGAAGCCTTGGTATTATGGACTTGCAAAGCAACAACTGTAGCCAGTATTCCTATTTGTAGTCACTGTTGGGCACATTACTGAAATGTGTGGATGTTTGGTGCAGTTCAGATTGGACTCAGTTATGATGCTTCGTTTCTTTCTAACACCATTCTCGCTTTCTGCTGTTGTTCAATGTTGAGGCTCAGACTTGAATGGATAAAGCACCAATAACCCAACCCACCATAGCACCTCAGCTTATGAGAAGTGACAGGCAGCAAAAGGTCTGCTGGTCAATCCAAGTTGTTCCAAATCAAATATGAATTATGATGCAGACACCCCACTCTATCCAACATTAAGAAGTCTCCTGGGAAATGTGGAAAAGCAGACTGAAGACCAGGCTTTTCTGGGGGTGGGGACCAGTACTTGGTCTTTCTGCACAGAACACATTCAGCTCTTTTTTGAACTCATAGCAAAAGAACCAATATTGCAGCCTTGCCTTCTCACTCCATTCAGTTATTATTTTACATAGTATTTACAACCAGTTAGTTTTACAGTTCTGCATTCTACATGAGCCTCTTCCCATCAGCACCTCACACTATCAGCATAATATCCTACTGTTCCTTTCTCATAGTTAAAGAACTATCTAAATGTTTGTAATGCGTACCATGATAGATCTATATCTCAAGTGGGTGATTTATATGTGACTTGGGTTTTCTCATTTCCAGCTTATTTTGGCCAGCAGCAGTTACATTTCCACTCAAACTCTCTAACTGACCCCTTTCCCTTGTGTTCATTTGTGTCATAAAAGCCTGTTATTAATTTAATCTCAGTAAAATGTTGGCAAAGCAGACTTATTGGCTCTCAAACCCATTCAATTCGGACAGATAGTTTTATCTGCCTTGGTTCCCAGATGTAATTTAGTAAATTATACATGCTCTCTCTTGCATTAAAATTGCACAAAACGTATATCATTACAGAAAAAGAAACAGGCTGTCAACAAATTAGCGGAACAGTGTGTGGTGTTTTATTTCCAGCCTGTTTCTGACTTGCCTGAAGACTCTCATCATCTCTGTATGTGTCTCTCAGTCTCTGCAGGCGGGGGCTGCGATTGTATTGCACTGTTACAGAGGCAGACACACAATGTGTCACACGTAGTATAACCCCTAATTATTGTGTTCCATCAGAGATCCAGCTGCTCGCACTGCACTCTGTGACCGGAGCTTTCTCCACAACGGCATCCTTCTGTATTGATTCATTAGTGCAGATCAAAAGCTTTGATGTAGCCTGGTTAATTATTACAAGCCATCGAGGACTGATGATTTATTAATATGCTTGGCAATCTTTCTTTGAGCACCCAGGGGAGCAAGCGGTTCCTGACCATGGAACGAAGCAATTGATCTACCATGATACTTTGCTGTTTTGACACTTAAATTTCATTCTAACTATGTTTTAATGATTAACCTGGTATCAAACCGAAGTCTCCAGAGGTGGAAGATTCCAAGTCATGATTCAGTTTCATTGGCTGGGATCAGACAACCTTTTCACTTCAGTATACCATTATGTTGAGTGGGGAGGTTGGGTGGGTGACACTGAAAATGGAATAATCAAAACCCTTTCTCCCAATGTCAGTTGAAACACTGCAAGAGTGTAGATTGAAGCTTGCTTTTCATGCCCTCTGCAATTACTCTGCTTGGCACTGTAAACACATACGCACCTCAATTCTGAGGACAAAACAGCCTGCAATTCAAAAATACCTTTCCTTATCCCAAAGCATTATACAGCCAAAGAAGTGAAGTCACAGCTATAATGTAGGAAATGTACACAGCAAGGCCCCACTAAAGGTGCTGTCAACTGTGGAGCTGTTCTGGGATATAAATACGGGTTTGGGCACTAGAGCAAACCACCCTGCTCCTCTTTGTAATAATGCCATGGAGATTTGATATCCTTCATTTTTGTCAGAAAGAAAGCCTAAAATTTCTGCTTACTCTCTGCAGGGAAATTTAACTGCACATCTGTGGAGGAAGACAGTTCATGTTTCAAGTCCAGTGAGAAGGGTCGCTGGACTTGAAACATTGACTCTTTCTCTCTCCATAGATGCTGTCAGAACTGCTGAGTTTCTCCAGCAATTTCTATTTTGGTTTCATTCCAATCTCCCCCATCCGCAGTTCTTTGCTTTATTTTAAATCCACTTGAGCAAGTGCTGTTGACTAAACCACCACTGTTAGCTTGCCCAGGACAGTATCAGCATCAAAAAGACAGGGGACAGTTATGCAAGAGACTTGAGGCCTTAATTATTTAGCATTCTGATTGTCTATTACTCAGTTTATATTTTCAATTTTGTGGTTATCCATTAACATTACCATTGAGCAGAAAGATTTATTCTGGCTCATAGCTTGAGGTTTCAGTGAATGATTTAAAAGCCTGTGCTTGAACAGGAGACTTATTGTGAAGGTTCTGGTAATAATTAAGAGAAAGGTGCTGCAGAAGGAGCAGCAGTTACTTTCAGAACCCAGGTTTTATTCACTCATGGCTGTATGTGTGGATAAGATTACAGCTATCTGTGATAGCACTCTGAGCTAGATTGTTGTGGAGGCCTTATACCCGAGACGTCGATTCTCCTGCTCCTCAGATGCTGCCTGACCTGCTGTGCTTTTCCAGCACCATACTGTTGACTGTTGTGGCTTCAAAGCCCTGTTATAGAAGTTTAAGCATAAAATTAAAACTACATGGGCTCTGGGAACAGACATAAGTAAAATGAACCTGGGGAGAACCAATGCTGACGCAAAGAGCTGAATGGCATCCTCGTGCTGTAACAATTCTATCTCACCAATCTGACCGTTCTTCACATGTAATTTTGGTTAATATTCTTTCATGGGTGCGTGCACTCCTGGAAAGGCTCACGCTTGTTAGCCGTTCCTGATTGCCCTTGAACTGAAAGTCCAACCACGGTACCGTGGGTCACACACTCATAAAGCTCTTACAATAAGGAAAGAAGTTTTACAACTTATCATGTCTACACTGTTCATCAAACAGCCATGTAATCTAAACCATTTTCCAGCATTTTTCCCATAGCCTGCATACTGTGGCATTTCAAGTGTTCATCTAAATCCTACTAAAATGCTTTTAGGATTCTGTCTTGACCATGCTTTTCGGCAGTGAGCACCATATACCCATGACCCTCTGGGTGAAAATAAATTTCCTCAAAGCTACTGTAAACCTCCTGCTTCTGATCTGTGCTTCTTGTTATTGAACCTTGTTCAAAGTTTGTGCGAAGATTTGTAGCTCGGGTGCTCGTTGTTGTGGTTCTGTTCGCCGAGCTGGAATTTTTAGTTCCAAACGTTTCGTCCCCTGGCTAGGCGACATCATCAGTGCTTGGGAGCCTCCTGCGAAGCACTTCTTTGATGTTTCCTCCGGTGTTTATAGTGGTCTGTCCCTGCCGCTTCCGGTTGTCAGTTTCAGCTGTCCGCTGTAGTGGTTGGTATATTGGGTCCAGGTCGATGTGTTTGTTGATGGAGTTTGTGGATGAATGTCATGCCTCTAGGAATTCCCTGGCTGTTCTCTGTCTGGCTTGCCCTATGATAGTAGTGTTGTCCCAGTCGAATTCATGTTGCTTGTTGTCTGCATGTGTGGCTACTAAGGATAGCTGATCATGTCGTTTCGTGGCTAGTTGATGTTCATGTATGCGGATTGTTAGCTGTCTTCCTGTTTGTCCTATGTAGTGTTTTGTGCAGTCCTTGCATGGTATTTTGTACACTACATTAGTTTCGCTCATGTTGGGTATCGGGTCCTTCGTTCTGGTGAGTTGTTGTCTGAGCGTGGCTGTTGGTTTGTGTACGGGCGAGAGACGCTGAGACAAGCCAGGACACCGAACGGAGAATTCACTACAAGGGTATACAGGAAAGCCACACACACAGACCAAGTCCTAAACTATGAAAGTAACACACACAAACGAAGCTGCATCAGGACACTATTCAAAAGGGCCACAACACACTGCAGTACACCAGAACTGCAAAAAGAAGAAGAGGAACACCTATACAAGGTATTCGCCAAAAACGGATACCCGCGCAACTTCATCAACAGATGCCTAAGAGAAAGACCACGGAACGAGGACATACCACAAACAAAAGGACTAGCCACACTACCATACATCAGGAGCATCTCAGAATTGACAGCCAGACTACTGCGACCCCTAGGACTCATAACGGCACACAAACCAACAGTCACGCTCAGACAACAACTCACCAGAACGAAGGACCTGATACCCAACATGAGCAAAACTAATGTAGTGTACAAAATACCATGCAAGGACTGCACAAAACACTATATAGGACAAACAGGAAGACAGCTAATGATCCGCATACATGAACATCAACTAGCCACGAAACGACACGACCAGCTATCCTTAGTAGCCACACACGCAGAAAACAAGCAACATGAATTCGACTGGGGCAACACTACTATCATAGGGCAAGCCAGACAGAGAACAGCCAGGGAATTCCTAGAGGCATGGCATTCATCCACAAACTCCATCAACAAACACATCGACCTGGACCCAATATACCAACCACTACAGCGGACAGCTGAAACTGACAACCGGAAGCGGCAGGGACAGACCACTATAAACACCGGAGGAAACATCAAAGAAGTGCTTCGCAGGAGGCTCCCAAGCACTGATGATGTCGCCTAGTCAGGGGACGAAACGTTTGCAACAAAAACTTCCAGCTCGGCGAACAGAACCACAACTATTGAACCTTGTGCTAGGGGGAGAGGTTTCTCCCTATCTATCCTACGTATGCCCCTCAGAACTTTGTACACTCAATTAGCCTTTTTTCCTTTAAAGAAAAGCACCCCAGCCTTCTTCATCTCTCTTCAAAGCTGAATCTTTCTAGTACAAGAAACATCCTGGTGAATCTCTTCTGCAACCTCTCTCGCACAATCGCATCCTTCCTATTGTGTGGCAACCAGAACTGCATGCACTACTTTAGCTGTGGCCTAACTAGATTTGCATATAGTTCCAATATATCTTCCTTGCTTCTACATTTAGTTCTTTGACTAATAAAGGCAAATACCCCAATTGCTTTCTTAAGCATCTTACCTACCTATCCTGTTGCCTTCAAGGACTAATGGACATAGACACCAACATCTCTCTGATTCTCTGTGTTTACTAGGGCCTTATCATTCAATGTATACTACCTTTGCTTTGTTAGTCCTTCCAAAATGCATCACCTCACTTTTCAAGTTGCCACTGTTCAGCTCATCTGACCAGCCCAACGATATTATCTTGTAATCAAAGGCTTTCCAACTTGCTATTTACCAACCACCAATTTTCAAGTCATCAGTGAACTTACTGATCATGCCTCCAGAATTTATGTCTCGATCATTAATGTACATAACAAACAGCAAGGGTCCCAGCACTGAACCCTGTGGTATGACACTAGACACAGGCTTCCAGTCACAAATACAACCTTCGACCATCACCATCTACTTCCTGCCACTCAGCCAATTTTGAATGCACTTTGCCAAATTGCACTGAATCGCATAGGCTCCTAGCTCCTTAACCATTCTGACATGTGAGACCTTGTCAAAAGCCTTATTGAGGCTGTCAACTTCACTATCCCCATGTACCCACACAGTCACCTCCTCTCAAAGTCAGTGAAATTTCTTAGACATGACCTTCCCCTTACAAAGCCATACTAACTATCCTTGATTAATCCTTGCTTCTCCAAGTGAAAATTAATTCTGTCCCTTCAAAGATTTTCAAGTAGTTTCCCTACCACCCCTCTTAAATAATGTTAAAAATCACACCACACCAGGTTATAGTCCAACAGGTTTATTTGGAAGTACTAGCTTTCAGAGCACTGCTCCTTGGTCAGGTAGCTAGTCTTTGTCCACCCCAGTCCAACACTGGAACCTCCTCATCGTTCTTAAATAACAGTATCACATTACCTGTCCTTCAGTCCTTTACCACCACTCCTGTAGCCAAAGAAGATTTGAAAATTATTGTCGGAGCCCATGCAATCTTTGCCTTTGCCTCTCACAGTAGCCTAGGATACAGCTCATCTATGCCTGGAGATTTATCTACTTTCAAGACTGCTAAAATCACTAATATCTCCATTCATTCAAGTGTATCACAGATGCAAAGTATTGATTTAGAACCTCAGCTATACCTTCCAGCTCCAAGTGCAGATTGCCACTTTGGTTCTTAATGAACCCTACACTTTCCCTGGTTATTCTCTTGCTCTTAGAGTAGAGTATCTTTTATTTGTCATTTCAGCCATATATAACTGATACAGTAAAAACGAGACAGCATTCCTCCAGTACCGAGGGTGCGACATGGACAGCAGAAACTACACGATCGTGAATGGCATAAAGTGCAAAACTCGTAACTTACAGTGTAATAGAAGAATGATAGACATTTTTCAAGCAGTAATATGAAAGAATTTCCAATGGGAAAGAGTCCAGTTATGCTGTATTAAGGAGCCTGATGGCTTGAGGAAAGGAACTGTTGCACAGTCTGGCCATGAGAGATCGTATGCTCCAGTATATTCTGCCAGATGGCAGGAGGAAGAAGAATTGGAGTGAGGGGTGTGTGGGGTCTTCCACAATGCTCTTAGCCTTTCAGATGCAGCGTGTGCAGTAAATGTCTAATGGAGGGAAGAGAGACGCTGAGGACCTTCTCAACTGTCCTCACTGTCCATTGTCGGGTCTTATGATCGGAGAGAGTGCAATTCCCGAACCAGCCAGTGATTCAGCAGCTCAGGGTACTCTCAGTAAACCTTCTGTAGAATGTGGTGAGGATGGGGGATAGGAGGTAGGCTTTCTTCAGCCAATTTTAATATATTTTGGATTGTTGGATCTTCCTTAATGGTACCTCATGAGTGTTTCTCATGTCCCCTTTTTGCTCTTCTAATTTCTTCTTTGAGCAACTTATGCACTTTATATACTCTTCTAAGGAATCTGCTGTTTTGAGCTTTCATAGAACATAGAACATAGAAGAATACAGCGCAGTACAGGCCCTTTGGCCCTCGAACATGCGCCGATCCAAGCCCACCTAACCTATACTAACCCACTATCCTCCATATACCTATCCAATGCCCGCTTAAATGCCCATAAAGAGGGAGAGTCCACCACTGCTACTGGCAGGGCATTCCATGAACTTACGACTCGCTGAGTGAAGAACCTACCCCTAACTTCAGTCCTATATCTACCCCCCCTTAATTTAAAGCTATGCCCCCTTGTAATACCCGACTCCATACGCGGGAAAAGGTTCACACTGTCAACCCTATCTAACCCCCTAATCATCTTGTACACCTCAATCAAGTCACCCCTAAACCTTCTTTTCTCTAATGAAAACAGCCCCAAGTGTCTCAATCTTTCCTCATACGATCTTCCTTCCATACCAGGCAACATCCTGGTAAACCTCCTCTGCACCCGTTATAGTGCCTCCACATCCTTCCTATAGTATGGCGACCAAAACTGCACACAATATTCCAGATGCGGCCGCACCAGAGTCTTATACAACTGCATCATGACCTCAGGACTCCGGAACTCAATTCCTCTACCAATAAAAGCCAGTACGCCATATGCCTTCCTCACTGCACTATTTACCTGGGTGGCAACTTTCAGAGATCTGTGTACATGGACACCAAGATCCCTCTGCTCCTCCACACTACCAAGTATCCGACCATTAGCCCAGTACCCCATCTTTTTGTTATTCTTCCCAAAGTCAATCACCTCACACTTAGCTACATTGAATTCCATTTGCCACCTTTCTGCCCAGCTCTGCAGCTTTCAATATCTACCAGAAACTTCCTTTTACTTCCTTTATTTAATCCTGTATGTCCCTTGAAATACAGGGTTCTGTGGACTTGTTAATCCCATTCATTATTTTTACAGGACATGTCGGCCCTGCACACTTGCTATTATCCTTTTAGATATCTCCCACTGCTCTGATATGGATTATCTTGCAAGTAGCTGCTTCCAGGCAACTTTGGCTTCTAATCTTAATAAAATCGACCTTCACAAATTCAGAACCTTTATTTTCAGCTGATTTCGTCCTGTTACTGGATCTGATGTCACATATAGGCCAATATCTTATCAGTATAAAGGCAGCACAGCCTTTTCAAGGTTAACTTTCCCCACGATTGCAGCAGTCTTACAGTGCAGACCTTTTGGTCCACTGTGCCTGCAGCAGCTCGTTAAATGAGCAATTTGACTCGTACCAACCTCCTGCTTTTCCTCCATAATTTTGCGTGCTATTTCTATCCAAATCACCAACTAATACTCTCATGAGTACCTCAAATGAACCTGATGTCACCACATTTCCAGGCAATGCATTCCATACTCTAACTGCTTGCTGTATGAAAACATTTTTCCTCATTTCACCCTTACTTCTTTTGCAGATCACTTTAAATCTTTTCCCTCTTGTTCTTCCAGCGAAGACATGCTGCTACTTGAAGTCCATTGTAGATTGTGTTACAGATGCTGCTTCATGTCCACATTGTATTCAGACAGCAAGTCAGGCAGAAAATAGGGCTTGTGAATTAATGATGATTATTTAGAAGCAAACGCTACTTAAAAGGTGTTACTTATTGAATAAATAAAAGGCACTGTTTTCTTTTTATCTTGCTGGAACTTCAGAAGACAGGACAGATTCTGAACTCTACAGTAGAGCTGCTTATAATTGTGTGACTTGTAAAGCTGCTTCTCCAGTTCAGTTGATTGATATAACACTTTTCATGATGCTGCTTGGCTTTACCTGGGCTTCAGAGCTGAGCTCTCATGGTCCCTGCTACAAAGTTAAAAGGAAAGAGCTAATTTAGCTGCAGTATCTTTCATGACCTCAAAATGTGCCAACGCGTCTTAGTTGCAACGACAAACTCTTTGTGAAATGTTGATGCAGAAAAAATGGCAGCCAATTTGTGCACAGCAAGATGCCACAGAGTAGAGTGTGATAACAGCATAAAACATAGGAGCACCTTGAACCTGCCTTGCCACTCCATAAGTTTGTAGTTGATTTAGCTTAAGTCCACTGTTCTGCCCTAATCCTCTATCTCTTGATTCCTTAGATAACCAGATAATTTGTTTTTATCGGTGTTGGTTGAGGGATGAATTTTGGCTTAAACACCAGGTGATAGGGTTCCCCTGACTTCTTTAACATGGAGAACATGAGATCTTTTAGACCTGTTGAGAAGGCAGACAGGACTTCAGTTTAGCATCTCATCCAGAAGACACAAAGTGAACCTCTGAATGTGGGGCACTGGGCTACCCCTTGACCCCATTGTAATCCCCTCTGTACTAGCTGTGTGAAGTGATACATTAAGAAGTATTTTGACATGAATCAAAGCCTTCAGGAGACGGAGGTGCAGAATACAGTACTGGAGGGCATCCTTTTGTCGCTGCAGAACCATTTGAGTTCTGAATGAGACAGATGTGACCTGTGTGTACCAGGGTCTGTAGTTCAATGGCAGAATCTTGTCAATTGGCACAAGTTCTGGAATAGAATTTGAATTTATTTACGGTGAAATGGAAGGTTTTCTTCTGAGCAGTTGGATAACTCTAGCATTTGAAATTCATCTTTACAATTCTTGTCAACATCCCATGTTCACTTTCAGCTAATCGGAGATTTATGTCAACCTTTCTTTTCCTCTTCTCAACATGAGCTTTCAGAAAAACATGAGTCGTCATTCGTAAATCACCTAGTTGACATCAAGGTCCACGTGAAATGTTTGAGCTGTCTTAAATTTGAATTTTCTATGTTTAAAATTGAGAGCTGTTAAAGATTCATACTGAATAGCAGAGCGGGGTTGAGGAACCTAACTGCTGCTTCTGTACCTTATGTTCTTGCGACTCTGTAATCTGAAGATCTTGTCATATCCTAAGAGGCTTCTCCAGTGTTGAGTGTCTCAGAAGAGCTTAGCTTATCTAAACCAAGGAGAATGTGACATTGTGATGTTCGTCTAATCTGCCGCAGCCAATGCATTAAATTAACTTGTGTCATGCTATTGCTAACTCGGTTCACAGGGTCCTACAACCCCAAGAGAGCACCCCCCACTCCCCCAGTATTCATCCTCACATTGTGAACCTGGAGGGTGGGTATGACGATGTGGAGATTTCCTAGGAGAGCCTGATTTCCATATGCACACGTGCGCATTTCTAACAGCAAATACCTAGTGATGCTGTACCCTCCTTACCCCAGAAGCATTCAACCCCGTTGATAGAATCAGTCATATAACACACAACATTCATCCTGCCCAGCTATTTGTGCAAACCTGCCAAGTTAGCCCTAATTCTCCCCCATTGCCCTGAAAACATTTCCTTATCAATTATGAATTCAGTTTCCTTCTGAAGGCTGTTATTGAATTAGGTTTTACGGTTCTTTTAATCACATTATATTCCTACATTTCTCCCTGTCTCTCTCACACACGCGATAGTGACTACACAAGTATCTGACAGTTATAAAATGATTTGGGACTTCCTATTGTCCTGAAAAGTGCAACAGCTATGTTAGTCTATTTCCCTGAATTATCGATCATCATTATTTGCTGTATGAGATAAAAAAAAACTTCCTCACCTCCTGTGTCTCAAAATTTACTAATACTCTTAAATCCATGTCCCCTGAGTTCTGCCAACATCACCTCAAATATTTTCTGAGTGCGCGGATGACTTGTTGAGTTGTGCAGAACTTCTAAGTTGATTAACATGGTCACAGACACTTTGTGATTTGAAGGGCCAATTTGTCCTTGACTGCACAACTTAGTGGAAATATTGGTTGTCATCCCTGGAAGCAGCATCTCTACTGTTGTAAGGAGAACAGGCCCAGTTTCTCCAATTGCTCCACATAACAGAAGTCTCTCATCCCTAATACCATTCCAGTAAACTTCCTTTGCACAATACCCTAGCTGAGACCTTATCGGTTATCTTTAAATTAAAGTATTCCTGTCAGTGCCATATCTGATATCAATTCACTCTGCACAAATCTATTACTCATACCAGGACCTTCTGACCTCTGGAATATCGTCAGAAAATGGTAGGAGGGTGAGAGAAGGTGGTAATAACTATTTTGACATTGCCCTGCGAAAAAATAATTCTACATTTGTATGAGAGGCAGCTACTTACGATTAGCCGCGATATGAAGGTGCCGGTGTTGGATTGGGGTGGACAAGGTCACAGGTTACACCAGATTATAGTCCAACAGGTTAATTTGAAATCACAAGCTTTTGCAGCTCTGCTTCTTTGACAGATGGAGTGACAAAGGAGCAGCGCTCCAAAACCTTGTGATTTCAAATAAACCTGTTGGACTATAACCTGGTGTCATGTGACTTCTGACCTACGATTAGTATCAACAATTAAATGGATAAATTGCAAAATCCAAGTCAACTCTTGCAGCACCATTGAATGTAAATGTTTAGGGAGCAGTTGTAATGGATTTAAGCACTGGGATAAAGAAAGCACAGTACTGAGAACTTCTGATTTCATTGTGTAGTGGCCTTTAATTTTCAGAGTTATTGGTTAAAATAATTGATATTGAAGACATAAAAATGAGCAGCTGACGTGCTTAGGTGCAGCAGTACTGATATAAGAAGCTGCACCGATAATGTGTTCTATGCACATCTCTATTAACTCATTTTCTTACAAGCTCCTTTTCTTTCATTATTTCTTTCTCCCTGTTGTTTCCCTTTATATTTCAGTCTGCATCATTTGTCTCTCTGTTTGTCTTGCTCTCTTTCTGTCCGCTCCTATAAGAGCCTATCTAATGGTAAATTGTGGCCATTCCCTTACTCTTTTTGATTTCTGACCCATGCCAGTAGTTTTAAGGACGAGCTTTCATTATTGCTTTGGGCACTCTAAGAGCCCAGCCTGCAAGCTTGTCTCTCTTGCTTGCTCCCATTTTCTAATTCAAGAGGAAAAAATGGAAACTACTGCCACGATGTGAGATCACAGGCCAAAATACTTTTTTCTTTATTCACTCACAGAATGTGGGCATTGCTGCCCACAACCCCCTCACACTCACTCCCCCACAAAATCCCCACACACTTACTCCCCCACACTCACTCCCCCACAAAATCCCCACGCACTCACTCCCTCACACTCACTCCCCAACAAAATCCCCACACACTCTCTCCCCCACACTCACTCCCCCACAAAATCCCCACACACTCTCTCCTCCACACTCACTCCCCCACAAAATCCCCACACACACTCTCCCCCACACACACACATTTATTGCCCATCTCTAATTGCCCCGAAGGCATTTAAGAGTCAACCACATTGCTGTGGGTCTGGAATCGCATGTAGGCTAGACCAGTTAAGGATGGCAGTTTCCTTCCCTAAAGGACATGAGTGAAGCAAATTGTTTTTTCTGGCAATCAACAATGGATTCATGGTCATCGTTAGACTCTTAATTCTAGATATTTGTTTAATTCAAATTCCACCATCTGTCATGGCAGAATCCGAACCCGAGTCCCCAGAACATTATCTGAGCCTCTGAGTTAACAGTCCAGCGATAACACCACTAGGCCATAACCTTTCCCTTTGAAGAATTAAGAGCCCAACTGCGGAAGGTGAAGTTGCTCTCCCTGAAAGAAGGGAAGATGAAGAGAAAATTTGGTAAAGGGGTTCAAAGCAATGAGTGATTTGGATAAAGTAGATGAGAAGTTATTTCCAGTAGCGGAACACACACTACCAGAGGACAAATGGATTGGCAGAGATCCAGATTTGACATGAGAAAAGAGTTTTTCACACAGCAAGTTGTCATGAACTGAAGTATGCTGCCTGGAAGCATATTCAGTAAGAATAGTTGAAAAGGAATTGGATAAATAATTGAAGGAGAAAATGGGCAAAGACAAATTATATTGTCTACTTTTCAGGCATGATGGGCAAAGTAGCCCCCTGTGCTTTTTTATGTTTATTTTATGGTTAAAAGTGAGTTACCATAGTCATAACAGACCATAATGCTGCTCTCATTAGAGAGAAAGAGAGAGATGATTGGTGGTGGTTTAATCTGAGGGTCACAATACCTTAGGAAAGAAGGAGGGAGGTTGAGGAGGAGTGCCCTTCATAGTAACCTCAGCTGGTGCAGGAATTGAACACATGCTGTTAATGTCACTTTGTATTGCAATCCAGCTGTCCAACCAATTGAGCTAACCTCAACTCTACCTCTCTCGACACACACACACACAGCCCATTACACAACTTATACACAACCCCCAATCCCCACACACACGCGCGAGCGCGCACACCCCGCTGGACACGCACACACACCTCTCCATACACTCTCATCCCCACATTCGCACCCCCACACACATGTGCCCGACGCGCACACACCACCACACCCATCCCCTACACACACAACCCCCACGCACATCCCCATATACGCATCCCCCCCACATACAAGCCCCCCCCGTGCACGCACACCTTGTCACCCCCCACGCATGCATGTCCCCACACTCATCCCACCATACACAATCAACTCCCATACATACACGCCTCACTACACAAGAATTCCCCAAACACACACACCTACCACCACACTCATCCCCTACACATACATACCCCCACACTCCTACATTCGCCCACTCTTACGCACCCCTGCATGCACGCATCCTGTACACATGTCCCTACACACATGCCCCCACGCACACATCCCCACCATGCACAAGCCTCTTCCCCCCCCCCCACCCCATCTCCCATACACACAGCCCTGTTATGAAGTGTTGGTGAGCTTATGAACTTATAGAGGTTTATAGGGTGAATAGCTAAAGTCTTTGGAGTAGGGTCCGAGGGTGGGGTAGTCCAAAACTAGAGGACATGGGTTTAAGGTGAGAGAGGAGAAATTTTAAAAGGACCTGAGGGGTAATGTTTTCACACAGAGGGTGGGGCATGTATGGAAGGAGCTGCCAAAGGAAATGGTGGAGGCTGGTATAATTACAACATTTAAAAGGCATCTGGATGGGTAAATGAATATGGAAGGGTTTCGAGGGATATGGGCCAAAAGCTGGCAAAGGGGGCTAAGTCAGATTGAGATGTCTGGTTGACAGCTAGACAAGTTGGACTAAAAGGGTCTGTTGCCATGCTGTATGACTATGTCTGTATGGATGTGACATCACTGACTAGGTTAGCATTTATTGCCCAATTTCACTTGAGAAGGTGCTGGTGAACTGCCCCCTGAACTGATGCAGTCCTAGGAATGCAGGGACACCCATTATGCTATGGCAAGATTTTGACCCAGGAACAGTGATATAGACCCAAATCTGTATGGCATGTGGTTGAGGGAAATTTGCAGGTGCTGATGTTCCAAGGTACATGCTGCCGTTGGCCATCAGATGGTGGAGGTAGCAGGTTTAGATAGTGCTGTTGTAGAGCCTTGCTAAGTTACTGCTATGAATAGCATGGATAACATGCATGTTTGTCACTGTGCATGGTGATGAAGGAATGTTGAAGATGAAAGATCAGGCTGCTTTGTTATGAATGATATAAACTGAAAGGACTGCGGGTGCTGTAAATCAGAAACAAAAATTGCTGGAAAAGCTCAACAAGTCTGGCAGCATCTGTGAGGAGAAATCAGTTCTGAGGAAGGGTCACTGGACCTGAAACATTAACTCTGACCTCTCTTCACAGATGCTGTCAGACCTGCTGAGCTTTTCCAGTAACTTGTCATGGATGATGTTGAGCTTCTTCTGTTGTTGGAACTGCCCTCATCAAAGCAGGTGAAGTGTGTTCCATTGCCCAGCCACAGAATTTCTAATCTTTGACCTGCCCTTGTAGTTGCATTATTTATATAACTCATCCGGCTCAGTTTCCAGTCAATTATAATCCCTAGGATGTAAATAGTGGGGAATTCAGTGATACATTGAATGTCGATAGTTAATGGTTAGATTGTCTTGTGTTCGAGATAGTTATTGCCCATCATTTGTGTAGCACGAATTTTGGTTGCTTATTGTCAGCCCAAATCTGAATGTTGTCCATGTCTTGCTGCATTTAAACTTGGACTGCTTCAGTATCTGATTAGTCACAAATTGTACTGAAAATTGTGCAATCATTGGCAAACATCTCAATTTCTTACCATGTGATGGAGGGAAGGTCTTTGATGAAGCAGCTGAAGATGGTTGGTCCTTGGATATTACCCAGAGGAACTCCTGCAGTGATGGCATGGAGCTGAGATGATTGACTTCCTGCAACCTCAATCATCTTCCTTTGGGCCAGATATGACTCAACAGAGAGTTTTTCCCTGATTCCCCAGGACTTCAGTTTTACTTAGGCTCTTTGCTTGATGTCAAGCACAATCACTCTGGCCTTAGCTCAGGAGTTCAGCTGTTTTGTCAGTGTTTAAACCAAGATTGTAGTGAGAATCAGTAGTGGAATGGTCCTTGCAGAACCCAAACTGAGTATCAATGAACAACTTAATCCTTTGCAAATGGGGAGGTGATGGCATAGTTTTACTGTCAGTAATCCAAAATCCAGTTAGTGTTCCAGGGACATGGCTTCATATTCCACCATGGCAGATGATAAAATTTGAATTCAGTAAACATCTGGAATAAAATGTTAGTCTAATGGCAACCATGTAACCATTGCTGATTGTCATTAAAAACCCATCTAGTTCACTAATGTCCTTTAAGGAATGTTCTCTGCTGTCCTTCCTTGGACTGGCCTACAAGTGATTCCAGACCCATTGCAATATGGTTTACTATTAACTGCCCTCGGGGTAATTAGAGATGGACATAAATGCTGACCTAGTCAGTGACACCCACATACAATGAATAAATAATTTTTGAAAAAAAAATGCTACTTGATACATTGTTGATGACCCCTTCCATTACTTAACTATTATTGTTGGAGGTTAAATCAATTGGCAGTAATTGACCTGGGTTAGATTTGTCCTGCTTTTTGTGTATACCCTGGCATTTTCCACATTGGCAGGTAGATGCCAGTGTTGTAACTGTACTCGAGCAGCTTGGTGAGAGGCACGGCTTGTGTTGGAGCACAGGTCTTCAATAACCCTGCCTGAACTTTATGAGCACCCATAGCCTTTGCAATATCCAGCACCTCCAGCCATTTCTTGGTGTCACGTAGAGTGAAGCAGATTGGTTGAAAATTGGTATCTGTGATGGGAGCCTCAGGAGGTGGAAGAGATGGTTAATCCACTTGGCACTTCTGTTTGAAGATTGTTGTGAATACTTCCTCCACCTCTTAATTGTTTTATTGTCGACCGCCATTCATGACTGGATGTGGGATTGCTCAGCCCTGATTATCACTTGCTACTTATCTAGTTTGACATGCAAGTAGTGGTAGGTTCATCAGGTTGACACCTCGCTTTAAGGTGTGCCCGTTGCTGTTCTCGGCATGCCTTTCTGCACTCCAATTTCTGCTGATGTCTTATTCGCCTCACAGTGCTCAGCTTTGAGTTGCTAGATCTATTCGAAATCTTTCCCATTTAATAATGCCAGGTTGACCATCCAACGTCATTATTTCTTTAGATTTATAGTGGTTTGAAACAACTGAGTGGCTTACTAGACCATTTCAGAGGGCAATTAATAATAAAGTCACATCTCTCTGTGATCTGGAGTCGAATGTAATGCAGGTTGGGTCAGGAATGTGGATTTCCTTCCTTCAAGGATATTAGTGAATCAGCTGAGATCTTAATTGCAATCTCGTGGATTAGGTTAGCCTTTCATTCTGGATTTTCATTGATTTCAAATTTCATCATCTGCTATGGTGGGACTTGAACCCATATGCCCAGAATTTTAGTTGAGTACACTGGATTACAAGCTCAGTTTCTTTATTACAGTACCACCATCTCCAAGCACCTGTTCGTAAGAAGAGTCATATTGGATCGAATTGTTAAGTCTGTTTTTCTTTCCACAGATACTGTCAGACCTGCTGAGTTTCTCCAACATCTTCTGTTTTTATCAGATTTCCAGCAGTATTTTGCTTTTATTTACAGAGGTGTGCCTGGCATTCTGACCCAATTACTGATTTCTCGGAAAACCCTGAAACACATGATTATCTGATCTAATAAAGAGTAGAGTCACCATGATCTTACCAGACCATAGTGCTGTTCTGCCACTACAGATAGATGGGGTGAGGGGTTAGATCGAGAAGGAGAGTCCTTCATGGTAATCTCAGCCGGAGCAGGGATTGACCAACACTGTCGGCATTGCTCTGAATTGCAAACCAGCCGTCCACCCACTGAACTACCCGACCTCCAATAGCTAAGGGAGGATGCTATGCACCAATGTCTATGCCCATTTCAGACTTTATAACATTGCTTCCACGTCAGAAGTACTCCAATGGATGCAAGACATTTTGGGGCATTCAAAGGTTGTCAAAGGCATTTTATAAATCTGTTTATTCTTCGGTGCAGTGCTTAGTGGGTGGTGAAGTCTTGTGTTGGGTAAGTTGTAAATTGTGGTAAAATACCTTGCAGCTTGTAGGCGCTGCACACAAGATCATCTGCTTCAAGGTGACATCAGGTTGGTGCAGCTTTTTGTCAGTGTACTTCAGCCCTGAGTACGCCAGCTGGTTGGTCATAGTTTTGGCTTCTCCAATGTGGCATGGGCTCAACGGATTAGAGAGAAACATTTTTATGAATTATAAATGGAAAAAAAAGCTGCTTATCCAGTTAAAGTAAAAACTAATGCAGATCAGTCAACCTGTCACGTAAGATTTAATTATTTTTATTTTTACTTACTGTATTTGTAGACAAATTATTCTCCAGAAGGTATGTTTAGTCACCAGCCTACTCTGACTAAATCAGACATTGCCAGACATTGCTTCATAGCCATGAATGTAGCCAATTGCTTCAGAAATGGACAGAGTCATCTCATCAGCAATCAGTCAGAGAGTTGGGAATGAGGCATGGGGTAAGTGAGCAGAGAAGAGTGTCAGAATAAGGCGAGGGTTGTGTGAGGGGAATAGTGTGACAGGAGTGAGGCAGGGATGTGTGAGGGGAATAATGTGTCAGGAACGAGGTGGGGGTGTATGAGGGGAATAGTGTGACAGGAATGAGGTGTCCGTAATAAGGCAGCATTGTGCGAGGGGAATAGTGTTACAGGAGTGAGGCGGGGATGTGTAAGGGGAATAGTGTGTCAGTAATAAGGCAGGCGTGTGTGAGGGGAATAGTGTGACAGGAATGAGATGGGGGTGTGTGAGGGGAATAGTGTGTCAGTAATAAGGCAGGAGTGTGTGAGGGGAATAGTGTGTCAGTAATAAGGCAGGTGTGTGTGAGGGGAATAGTGTGACAGGAATGAGATGGGGGTGTGTGAGGGGAATAGTGTGACAGGAATGAGATGGGGGTGTGTGAGGGGAATAGTGTGTCAGTGATAAGGCAGGAGTGTGTGAGGGGAATAGTGTGTCAGGAATGAGGTGGTGTGTATGAGGGGAATAGTGTGTCAGGGATGAGGCGGGGATGTGTGAGGGGAATAGTGTGACAGGGATGAGACGGGGGTGTGTGAGGGGAATAGTGTGACAGGAATGAGACAGGGGGGTGTGAGGGGAATAGTGTGTCAGGAATGAGGCGGGGGTGTGTGAGGGGAAGAGTGGGAACGAGGCGAGGGGAATGGAGTGTGAGGACTGAGGCAGGAGGGATGTGTGAGTGCAGTAGGGAGTCAGGAATGAGGCAAGTGGACAGGAAAACAAATTTCAGGCCATTCATTTTGCCTGCACACTGTCCTGCTGTGTTTCACAAATATTGGCTTAAGAGAACATTGATTTGGGAGATCCAGCAACATGAAATCTTTTTACAGCAATTAGGTAATTTATATGGATTTCAGCAAAGCCTTTGGTAAGTTCTCAAATGAGAGTCTGATAATGAAGGTAAAAGCACATGGGATTACAAGTAACTTGGCAAGTTGGATCCAAAATTGGGTTAGTGGTAGGAGACAGAGGGTGATGGTACAAGGTTGTTTCTGTGACTGGAGGCCACTGTCCAGTGGCATACCACAAGGATCAGTCCTTTATTGTTCATGATATATATATTTTAAAAATATAGAAGATAATATGGGGAGTGGTGTTGAGTAATTTTGTGGATGACACGAAGATTGGCCAGATGGCTGACAGGAAGAACATTTTAGGCTGCACTTGGATATAAGCAAATTGATCAGATGAACAAATCAGTGGCTGATGAAAATTAACTCCAGTAAGTATTTGGAAGAAGTGACAAAACAAAGGAGCATTCACTGAATTTAATTCTAAGCAATTTTCCTTATGTTAGCCTAGTTTGCCAATTCACTTGACCCTTTACTGCAGAGAAATCTCTCAGTAGAATGTGCAGGTCATTTGTGGTACTTCTCTCTTAGGCATTCTGTTATGGAGAAGAACCTATTGTTGTACTGCTGTGTCCTATCCCTGCAGCTCAGTAGCAAAACATTTGCAGAATTCATCAATTTCTACTGATGTGTGTTTCCCCTGTTTTAATGAGTATGCTGACAGGAATCATATAAGAATAGCATTGGCCTTAAAAATTTCATCCTTATGTTCAAACACCTCTTTTGTTCACTCCCCACAGTATCTCTTTCACCTCCTTCAGCTTACGACCCTCTGAAAACTGCCTTTCTCCCAGTCTGGCTCCTTGAGTTCCTTCATTCTACAGTTTTTGGCCATGCTCAAGAATTCCTTAACTATCTGTCTCTCTCGCCTCCCTTAAGATGCTTTGTCAAACTCTCCTCTTTGACCCACCTTTTGATCACGTCTCCTTCTTTGGCTCAATGTCAGATCCTGTTTGATAGCACTCCTGAAAATCGCCAAGTTGTTGTGTCCCTTGTCAACACACAACTGCCGAAGCGCTCACAAGATTGTCCACTTGACTGATGTACTGAAGGATAACTGGTGCCTGCACAGCCAGGATTAATCCTGTTCTCACTTCATGTCTTTCTAAAAGGTATCAGTGATTAGCAGGGTTACTGCCAATGGACCATCTCCATTAACCTCTTTTCTCTCACCTTCAAAACAACAAAGAAGATAACTGGGCTTAAAGAATTAGCAAACATGAGTACACTGGAAAATATTCGCTCTCCACTACTCCAATACAAAGTATCATGGCACAGTGTAATGCATTAATTGTACTCTTTTAGCATTTAATTCCTACCACCAAGTGGCAGGTCTGTAAAGGGGTGAAAGTAGTAATTTTGTTTGAATTGCAAATGTTATTTTCTTGTCAGCTAACAGCAGTGAACGGAAAGTTACTGAAGTGAAGGCTGGAAAGCTAATTACAAAGACACACTCTTATCATGGTGAAGAGGGAAGTGGCTTTTTATAGGTCTGTGTGGGAACAAAATTTCCCTTAACCCGCTAAGTGCTGCAGCCTATTTCTTCTCTCAACATTGTCAGACTGGGAGAGCACTACAGTGATCTCATTTGAACTTACTCAGAGTGAGATGGGATCAGTGACTTGTTTTGGTGCCATTAGACTGGACAAGATCAAGTGACGTGTCTGAACGCTGTCAGACTCTGTTGCTGAGTTTAAAGGTCCATTCCTTGCAGGGATGATGACAAGTTTGCCATCTCAAGGGCAACTAGGGATGGGTACTACATGCTGGCCCAGCTCACATTGCCCACACCCCAGGATTGAAGAAAGGAAAGGTATTGGTAAGAGTCAGAAGGCTGGCTGGATTAATCATTCTGATAGGATGTTGCAACAGTTGGAAGTTTTGTTACTCTTGGCTGATTTACTGCTCATTGGCAACCGGCTGATGATTTTGGCTCAAGTTTTGACATCAAAGTGCCAAGTCAGACTTCATATATATTATATATATATATATATATATATATATCAACCTGTTCAGACATGCTATGACATGCCTCTGGAGCAGGTGGGACTTGAACACAGACCTTGTGGCTCTAAGGCTGAGATACTAAAACTGCCACAAGGGTCATAGAGATATACAGCACAGCACGGAAACAGACCCTTCAGTCCAACTCGTCCATGCCGACCAGATGTCCTAACACAAGTCAGCTTTCACAATCCAAGTTTAGTATTTTGTTGCAAAATTACTAATTAATACTTAATATTACTTGCAACATTAACATGAATGGTTGGAATACACGAGGCAATACAAATCTTCTCAAAAAAGGAGGCAGTAGTGTTAAGGAGAAACACATTAAGGGGAAAAAGCAAATCATAATTATCAAAGTTCTTTTCAATAAATAGGGAAAGGTCTGTTAGTTTAAAAAAAGGATCAAAACGCACTCAGGACAAGAAACGAGAGTGAATATGGAACAAGAGACAGGGAGGTAAAATGTTGGGCTGACCCCATTAAAATGACACGCCACTTGTAAGTGTGTGTGTCTATAATTAGAGTGATGTTTAGTTTTGTTTTACAGTCTACTGTTTCTGATTTTAGATTAGTGTTATTACTGTAATGTTGGTATATATTTCATTGGCATAGTTCATGGGTTTAACTTAACATAACCAGTGAACTCCAAAAGATAGCAATTCCCTGAACTTGTTGACATATCTTAAAAGTCTTAACTTGCAAACTAGCAGGTTCTCACCAAACAGGCTGGCGTGCACTGACCACTGCATAAGTGCACTACGTAAGCATAGGTCTCCCACAGAGAAAGAATTCGAGTCAGTCAGAGTTACTGCTTTAGATGGTTATATCTTGGCCCTTTTTATAAAGTTGGCCTGTACAGCATCAAGTGAGGATGGAATGGGGAATGGCTTCAATCTCTTCACTTCTGCATGCTGGAATACTCTGGTCACACTCACTGACCAGAAGAATGATCATTTGAACAAAGGGTCAGAGGCCAGATGGTGTCTGTTAAAGTTCAGAGAGCAACTCGAGTTCTAAATGGCAGCTCCATCAAATTTACCATCCTCTTAAAAATGATCAGAAATTTTCTATTTCTTCTGGAAGATACTTTAACTTCTGTACTGCAGCTTGCTTTCCACCAGGGTGACTGTTTAAATTGCCAGTGCTGTAGAGTGTAAGCTGCAGAGCAAGATTGATTTTAATTCTTTACACAACTTACCTCATTGTATCGTTAGTTGTTTCAATGTAGCCATGGCCTCAACTTAATTCTTCCAGAGAACATGATAAAATCCATCTCTTATTTTTGTTTCTTTAAAGTGAATCTACCTTTCTTGCAGATTGACTCACCAACTAATTTTGCAAGTGAGGTTCTTTGTTCTGTATCCACTGTCGTGACCGGTTCAGGGAACGCAGTGCCAGTAGCTGTACAAACAATAGGGTGAGATTTATGTCTGTGTACAGGGTTACCTTGTGATAAATTATTTGGCTCTCTCTTGACTTTGTATGTAAACCAGTTTAGTTAAAAGGAATAATTCAGCTCTTGTTTTTGCGGTGGACAACCAAATTAGAAGAAGGCAAAGATTGAGATCAACCAACTGCCATTTTATTTCTGCACTTCTGTGTATCCAGTTAATGTACGCGTGCAGGACAGTAAACTGGATAAAAAATTACAATGACTCGTGAAGCATGTTTGTTGTAATGTTGCATAACTTGGTTCAGAATCACAGTGTCTCAGCCATAATTCATTTCGTCTGATTACATACAAGTGTTCACCTTAGATTACTGTTTATATTTGGCAAAGTTCACAGACTTTTGTTTGTGTAACGAAAAAGCTATGGTTTGTTTTTTTAAGGCTGTATCATAGAATCCCTACAGTGTGGAAGCAGGGCATTGAGTCCACACCAACCCTCCAAACAGCATCCTACCCAGACCCACCTTACTACCCTATCTCTATAACCCTGCATTTCCCATGGCCAGCCCACCTAGCCTGCACATCCCTAGACACTGTGGGCAATTTAGCATGGCTAATGCACATAACCTAGACATCTTTGGACTTTGGGAGGAAATCCCTGCGGACACTGGGAGAATGAGCTGTATGTTGGATGACGGCAAGCTTCAAGTCATATGTGGTCATCTTCCTTTCTACTTCGATTAACATATATTCGCAGTTATGTTAAACTTTTACAAAACACAACCACTGGGTGACATCTTTGAATTTTGATATTAACTCTACCCCTCCTCAGCTGCCTTTTGAATTAAAACTTGTTCAAAGCTAAAGCTTTGAATATCGATAAGACTGCCTTTGCATCTTATAAGAATATTGGAAACATAATGTTACATCAGCAATCTGACCCTTTCACTAAAACTGTATCCATTTTATTTGCTTTACTTCATGCACAATATTTTTTGATCAAACCTTGGTTGAGATTATTAGGATTTAATCAAGATTTAAGGATTTTAAAATTCTTAGATACTTTTTCTTAAAATCTTCTTTCCCTTTGTTATTTTCAAAGTGCTCTTTCCAGGATCATTAAACGATATCACTAAAGTATTTCTGAAAAAAATTAACTCATCGCAGATCAACCCCAACTCAGTTCTGAGGAAATATCACCTGAAATGTTAATGCTGATTTACAGCATCCTCAGTTCTTTCAGTTATTAAAACCAGCGATGGTCAGTTCTGTTGTTTATCTTTCTTCTCCCTGTCTCTTCACCTAACTGTGTGAAAGTACAAAGTGCTTCAGCTAAAACATAGAAATTATGAACAAGAGTAGGCCATTCAGCCCTTCAAACCTGCTCTGCCATTCAGTATGATCATGGCTGATCATTCAGCTCAGTACACAGTTCCTGCTTTCACCCGATACCCTTTGATCCTTTTAGCCCTAAGAACTTTATCACCTTGAAAACTTCCAATGTCTTGGCCTCACCTACCTTCTGTGGCAGGGCATTTCACAGGCTCACCACTCTCTGGGTGGAGAAATTTCTGGACTCCCCAATAATCGGGGACACCACTCCTGCATTTACTTTGTCTAGTCCTATTAGAATTTTGTAGGTTTCAATGAGATATCCCCTCATTCTTTTGAACAGCAGTGAATATAGTCCTAACTGATCCAGTGTTTGTTCATGCATCAGTCCTGCCATCCCAGAAAAGGTTCAAGGGACAGAGGATCTACTCTTTTTTAATTGTCCATAGCCTGTAAACAAGAATTATTGTTGCCTATTTGAAATTTTTCAGTTAATCCTGCATCTACAGCATTTTGATAAAGAGAATTTCAGATTTCTATCTTTTGTGTGCAGAAAGCTATTTTCTAATTTCACCTTTGAGTGACCTGGCTCTAATTTTAAATGTCAATTCCCGTGTCGTTGCCCCACACCCCTCCATGGCGAAATTTTCTTCTCTGTATCCGCCCTATTAATACTCATTAACATCTCACCAGATTGCCCCCTCAGCCACTATATTGAGAAAATGCAGTCTATTATTCTGATAAATCTGCCCTCGTTCCCACACCAACATCAATATATCCTTCCTGAGGTGCAGTGCTGAAAATTGAACACAGTACTCCAGATGGGGTCTGACCAAGGTTCTGTATTAGTGAAGCTTCACTTCCTCCCCTTTGTAATCATGTTCCCTTGAGATAAAGGCCAACATTCCATCAGCACAGCAAGTGCAGTTTAATTGCAGATTTTTGCATCACCTCACTTTCCAGGTACCTTCTCACATGAAACAAAAACCTCTCTCATCAGATAGGTCGTGCTGATTGTGTGGCTGCCATGGTGTTTAGACATCATGGGACTAAATGTTCTTTGAACTGCTCCCTCCTCCTCTCCCACAACCTGCCTGGACATTGAGTTAATGAGATGGCCTATCTGTATTTGTTACTTAGTGATTGCGAGGTGATGTGAGCGAGAGGGGACAGGCGGAGGAGGTGAGCAGAGGACACCATCTGTCAATACAAAAACTGTACTGTGTCATCCTCTTCTCCCACATCCAACCCCCAACCTTCCTGACCCAATTCCCAGGTCAGGCTGAGTTCATTGGAATGTCGCTATTGTAAGAAATGCAATAACCAGTTTACTTACTGAAAGAATCAACAACTGCAATGTGCCAATGTCTATATAATCACTTTTAGTATTCTTGGTTTCAGAACAATGGACAATTATTCCTGTTGCCCTTTTCGACTCACTATCTCTGCATTTCTTTAAATTAACCCCCATCATTACTGACTTCCCAGTCAAAGAAGATGTTAAAAGATACAGCAGACAGACAGGCCACAATATCAACCAAAGTGGTTAATCAGGGGTAACATCAAATGAATAGGTTAAGCTGCTGTTAATTTTGGGAACCAGTAACATACAGTTAGTAGGTTTCCTTAAGAACAAAAATGTTCTGGTATTTTATTTCCACAGACCCACCATTTTAAATCTCCTCAGTTGCAGAATTGTCAGCAAGACTACTGAACAAGAGGAGAGGTATGCAGTTCCAGTGAATGCACAGGGATCATGACCTTAGGGTGGTTCAAGAGCTGATTCGGAGCAGCCTGACCTGGAAATGGGTGGGAGGTGGCACACATTATAGTTTTTCTATCGATTATCAGAGAGTGCTTTAAAAAAAATCCCTCTACTTCCCCCATCCCCACTAAACTCCCCACCTTGGACTTTTTTATCTTCAGATGTTACCTGACTTACTCACTATTTGCAGTATGTTTTTATTTTGGAACAATGTGTGTTGACTGTTTCATTGGTCATACCATGGAGAGACTACAGAGCAGAGTGTGACTTGGGGTATGGAACTTCCATTATCTGGAGAGACTAGAAAGAATTGTTTGATTTAGTGCAGTAATGTAGAAAGGGAAATTTAATAGAGCTATTGAAAATCTTGAATGAGTTTGTATGACTAGATAAGGAGAAGCTGTTTGCACTGACACGAGAATCAGTAACCAGAGGACACAGATTTAAGCTAATTGTCAAAAGAACAAGTGGAGAGTTGAGAATTATTTTTAACTCAGTGGAGTGATAATCTAGAACGCATTGCCTGAAACGGCAGCAGAAGCAGATTCAATAATTTCAAAATGGAATTGAATCTTTACTTAAAAAGGAAATCATCCGCAGGAGAGTGAAACTAATTAGGTAGCTCCTTCAATAAACTAGCACAGATACGAGGGTGGAAAGACCACATTCTGTGGTGGGTAAGTCTATAAACATCACTATCTAGGTGTTTTTTTTTAAATAGAGTTAGAGGAGAGGGAACGCTTTTCAATAAGTGCTGCATATAATTCTCCCCTATTTTAGTCTGTAGGAATGTAGAGGGTTTCACTGGTGGTTACCAACCCGTTAGTGTCACCCTGGAATATCCAAGAACGAAAGGCTGAATCTTTGGAACGCTGAGTGAGCCACCCAGGAGAAAATTGATATGGGAATAGAAAAATGTTTTTTTTCTCGTTTTCTTTAAATGCTTCTGTTCATCCGTGATTAAATTTTGAAGATAAGAGGTAATCCTGTTGGATTGAGTATCTGCTCAGCCAGTGAAGAATCAGTTTGCTCTCAGATTGATCCACCGAAGGTGGGACATGGTCAGGCTAGCATTTCAAACTGGCAGAGTCAGGAGCAAGGGTGGCTGGAGGCTAGAATCTCTTGCGATGTAGCCCTCAGTAATGTATTCAACATGAGTTGGCTTCAGCAAATAGTGTCAGTTTCCTGACATCCCTCAAATTGCTGATTTTAAACACCTAGATGGCAGTCATATCCACAGGAATGTATTTTCAGACATGATCATATTGAATGGTGGAGTAGCCTGGAAGGTCCGAATGGCCTACTTCTGCTCCCATTTTCTATTCTTCAATATTTCAGGCACTAGCAAATCTGACTAACTGAAATCTGGTTCTCTTCCCCCCCCCCCCCCCAAAAAAAACCACAGCTCTGATAATCGCCCTCCTACGTTTGGAGATAGTGAGGACTGCAAATGCTGCAGAGTTGAGTGGGTAAAGCTTGGAACTGGTCACTCTGACCCTCCCACTGGCCACATGCCTGAGCTTTTTCCTGTTTTTCCTGAAGACACCCCATCACACATGGAACCGCCCTTTAAACTGCTGCAACCGAATGGTGATTTTAACAATTGGATGGTGATTTAAGCTATTGCTATGCAACGGATTGCATCCTAGCAACACGACTGCAGATCTCTCTGCAATGGTTTAGGGAGCGGTGTTTATTTGGCGTGGGTGGGTTATAAAAGATCCTGGCTTGGCAACTCTCTCACATAACTCTTTGTGTGCACTCTATCAGTTAGGATGAAATGAGGAGCATGTGCAAGGTGGAATTGTAAATAAAATGTTTACCTTGAGATAGGGAGATAAAATAAAATATGCTGCACTACCAATATACAATGAACACCAAGCATTATAGTTTGTGTATCTGTAGTACTGCCTAAATTGTTGTGGGTGATATTTCTTTGGTTAATTAAACTATTATCTACAGCTTTAAATGTAATTTTCTTCAAATGTTGAATATTTTGGATATTTTCATTTTTGGCCCCTCAACATTTTGAATTTTAAATTCTCATCTTCACCTTTTAAGTCACTTCATGACCTTAGCTCCTGCTTATGTCTGAACTCCTGGCCTCTTCTCACTCCAATTTTCTTGACCATTCTCATTCCTTGGTACCATTGACTACATCTTCTCCCAAAAAGGCCCCACTATCCACCTTTCTTCTCCCTCTACCTGACTCCTCTTAAAACTCTCCTCTTGATCCAAGTTTTCAGTCAAGTTTCTCCTCCATGCTCTCAAAGATACAGCTTTGTCTATTTGTCTCACACTGGAATGAAGCACCTTAGAACAGTCTCTTTCCATTAAAGACACTATGTAAATGGAAGTTACTGCTATTTTGAGTTTTGTATCCAGTGGGTATCCAACCTTCTCCCTGTTGACCACCTTGATTCAGGTTGGACTGATGGTTCCAAACACATAATGTGAGGCTTTGCCCCCTCAGTACAATTTGCAAGTAGCCATTTTTGACTTTGAAAAACAAAATGAAGCATCTTAACTTACTATTTGACCACGAGAAGCAATATTCCTAGCATTACTGCTGTTTCCCTACCTGAAAATCAGCAGTGATAAAATTTACTTCAGCGCTGAGAGTGGGAATTTCTGACCTTGAATTTGTATTGCTGACAGCAACAACAGGATTCCATGTCCCAGAGTAGATGTAGTTGTCTGGGAGGTGGCCACGTGAATTGGAGAGGCAAAATGAGAGAGGATACAGCAGCAGATGTTTAGAATGGTGATTATGCAAGGGGGCTGAGAAGAGGATGACAGTGGCAGAGTGGAAGGAAGTGGCGGTGTTGGTATTAAATGGGATAGAGGTTTACCAAAATGACTCTGCCTTCTCTCTACAGATACTGCCAGGACTCCTGAGTTTCTCCAGCTATTTCTGATTTTGCCAGAATTATTTGAGATGCAAGGAAGAGCAATGCACCATGTGCAATGGGATGCGAGATTGAACCTACGTATCATTGTTAATGCAATTTCTATGGTGACACAATCAAGTGTAGTAATGCACTGGATTTTATTCTCAAAAAGAGAAGCTATGGGGGATCCAAGATGGCGGCAACCTAGAAAGATCGCGTTGCAGAGCTCCGCACTGCTTCCCATGCGGGACCAAGTCCTAGCCTGCCTGACCCGGACCATCACAATATCCTGGGACTCTGGAAAGGTCGTGGTGTCCCAGGAAACTGTCAGAGAGCAACTTACCTCAGTTTTTGCCATCCAGGGATGTTGAAGAAGGGCAGAGGTATGTCTGAGGCCGGGCCCGCTGCCTAGCCTGCAGGATCCTCGGACTCGATTTCCTACCAGGCCCTGGTGAAGGAGCTTGTGAAATCTCACAAGATGTTGGGTAAGCAGATAGAAGAGAAGCTAGCCCCAATCTCTATCATGCTGCAGAAGCACAAACAGCAGCTGGGAGATCTCAAGAAAAGGATGGATGAGGTAGAACACAGAGTCACAGTGGTGGAAGCTGATATCGATTCCTCCAAGGATTGGATCCAGGCCCTGGCGACACAGGTCCATAATTTGCTTGACCAGGTTGATGACCTTGAGAACAGGGACAGGAGAAAAAATATTCGGATCGATGGTCTGCCAGAGGGTAAGGAAGGTGAGCGGCTGGTGGAACTTATTGCGGACTTGTTGCCGAAATTCCTTAACTTGGAGACTGGAATGAGGAGCTTGAAGATTGAGCGGGCTCACCGGGTCACTGCACAGAAGTCAGGTCTGGACCAGTGTCCTGTCTTGGAGCAGTTTCATATAGAGATAAGGAGAGGATTGTGGAACCTTCCAGAATCCAGAGGAAGGATTTGAAGGCCCTAGTTTGCAAGGGTTCTAAGATCATGTTCTTCTAAGACTTTTTGGTGAGTTTTGAGAAGATTTGTAGCTCAGGTTGAGGTTCTGGATGTACGCTTACTCGCTGAGCTGGAAGGTTCATTTCCAGACGTTTCGTCACCATACTAGGTAACATCTTCAGTGGGCCTCCGGGCTGCGGTGATCCGGAAAAGAAAATCCTATGATGGCATCAAGAAAAGATTGAAGAACTTCAGGATCCAGTACTGTCTGAGGTATCCAGCAATGCTGCGGATCACCTTAGATGGATCTGTACATCTCTTTTACACGTTGGAAAAGGCAAGAGACTTTGTGGGCAAATTAACTTAATCTGAACAATTTAGTATGTACAAATAATGTTGTTTGGGTTTTTTTTATTTTTAAAAAAAGAGAAGTCCGGTCGGAGTTCTCTTTTCCTATTTTGTATTGGTAGTAATCTGGTCTAAATTATGCTCGGGGCTGTTGAGATGTATGCTTTCATTTCTAAAAAGTTATACCAAAGGTACTTACCTTTTTTTTTCAAAATTTCTTTGTTCACATTGTTGTTCCATGGTATATTTTCTTTCTTTGCTGCTTGTGCTTGTGGTGCGGCTCTAGCTAGGAGGAGTGAAAATGGTTGGGATGGCGAGGTGCCAACTTATGGGCAGTTTATGCTCAATTCAGGTATTTAAATGCCCTAGCTGCAGTATTGGCAGCGGGATGGGAAGTTAGGTTTTGGGATGTGTAGATGCCCTCTTTGGGCAGGGGCTGAGTTCCCCTATTCAGTGCCATTGACGGTTTATATGTTGGTTTGTTTGGTTGGTTTTTGTTGTATATAATCTTTGATAGCTTTGTAGGTTTGTTAACTGTAGTGGTTTTAGTTTATGTAGTTTTTATGGTCATTGGATCTTGCAACACTAAGGCTTGGCAATTTGTAATTCGAGTTCCTCCTCTCTGGACTCTAAATGTTACTGCAGAAGGCTATGGCTAATGACTTGATTAAATGGTGTACCCAGAACATCAAGGGAAGGCACTCACCAATTAAGAGATAAAAGGTACTCTTGAGCCTTAGAATGGAAAAGCTCCATATTGCTTAATTACACTTGAATGATAGGGAGCATTTGAAACTACAGCAGAATGACTTTGAATGGATTTACTTTTCATCTTTTAATACCAGAAGTAGGAGAGTGGCTATATTGGTTAAGAACAATCTCCCATTTGAGTCACTAGAGTGTATTAAAGACACACACGGGAGGTGTGTAATTCTCAAAGCCCTGATAAATGGGGGAGAATATGGTGTCTTAAATGTTTACTGTCCTCCGGCCCATTCCCTCAAATTTCTGGTAGATACCTTCTTTAAATTGATTAATCTTGAGTCCTGGCATATCATTTTGGCGGAGATTTTAATTGTCTTGTGGATCCCATAGTAGACAGTTACCCAAAGACCCACATACTCTCTCCCACTATCCTCACCTCCCCCCCCCCCCCCCAAACCCCAGTACCCTCCGTGCAAACTGAACAATTAATGGATCTGTGTGGAGTTAGGGTTAGTTGATGTCTGGAGGTATCTCCCCCCTACAGGCAGGGATTTTACATTTTTTTCCAATCCACACAGATGTCACACCAGGATTGATTTTTTTCTGACCCCACCATGGCAACCCTGGACTTGGTAGCATCTTGTACGGGCGTCATCTCCGATCACACTCCAATGTACCTGTTGGTTAAGATTAAGGGGCTAGAGTGGGCCCGAGGCACTGGCAAATGGATCCCTTTATCCTTAAGGATAATACATTTATGGAATATTTCTCTAAGGAACTTAGGGCATCCCTAGACATTAATTCAGGCTCGGTTAGTAGCCTGTCCGTCCTTTGGTAAACTGCCAGAGCCTACGCCAGAGGTTAGTTATCTCCTACTCTGCCAGTAGGAACCGGCAGAAGGGCAAACAGCAACGTCTCCTTGAAGCACGGTTGAAGGCAGTCGAGAAGACTTACTTTGAGTGGCCCTCGTTGGCCAAGCTGAAGAGGATTACAGCGCTGCGGTCTGCATAGAATTCCATGCTCACGCAGACAGCAAAGAAGGAGCTTACTTTCACAGAACAAAGGTTATATGAGCATGGTGACAAACTGGGTAAGTACCTAGCGTATCTCACCAGGAAAAGGAGTGCACCTCAAGCCATCATGTCAATTAGGGAAGGGTCTGGGAACCTAACATGTGATTCCAAAAAGATTAATGCGGCATACCAGAGATTTTACTCTGAATTATACCAGTCTGAAGGTTATGAGGAGGGGTGGGCCAAGATGGAGTCCTTTTTCGAGGATCTGGAGCTCCCGGGTGTGACCCCCAAACAAGAGTCTTTTCTCAATGCCCCCTTATCAGAACAAGAGGTGGAGGAGGCTGTGAAGCAGCTTCAGAGTGGAAAGGGGCTCAGTCCTGATGGACTTCCCAGAGAATTCTGTAAGGAATTTATGAGCATATTGTCAGGCCCATTGCTCAACATGTTCAATGACTCATTCAGCCTTGATCATCTCCCGCCATCTCTAGGAGAGGCCAATATTTTGCATATTCTTAAAAATAGGAAGGTCCCGGGGGGGGGGGGGGTGCTGTGCTTCTACAGATCCATTTCACACTTAAATGTTGATTTTAAAATCCTCTCTAAGACTCTTGCATTAAGGCTGGAAACTGTGTTATCTTCTGTTGTTAAAGAGGACCAGATGGGCTTCATAAAGAGCCGCAGATCCTCCAATAATGTTAGGAGACAGCTTAATGTAATTCAAGCTTGTCAACAACAGTCAGTACAGGGATTGATGATTTCTGTAGGTGCAGAGAAGGTATTTGACCGAATTGAGTGGCAGCACCATTTTTATATTCTAGAGTGGTTTGGCTTGGGCGAAGCCTTTATAAGATGGGTAAAGGTTCTCTACAGTGACCCTGTCACTGCGGTCATCATCAATGGGGTGCGATCGAGCAATTTTAACATTTCTCGGGGCAGCTGACAGGGCTGTCCCCTTTCGCCTTTGTTTTTTACATTGGGATTGAACCGTTGGTGGAGGCCATTTGTTGGGATCCCGGTTTATCGGCTCCAGAAGTGGGGTCAAATTTACATAAGATTTCGTTGTCTGCAGACAATGTCCTCATTTTTTTGTCAAACCCAGCGGTTTCGGTGCCTTGCCTGATACAATGCATCAGCGCGTTTGGCACCTTTTCAGGGTATAGGATGAGTTTTGCAAAATCAGAGGCTATGCCTATGGGTGGTCTTACGAAGGTGCTAGGTCTTGAGAGCGAATCTCGATTCCCATTTAAGTGGTCCCGGTGGGGTTTTATGTGTTTGGGCATATTTATCACTCCAGTTCTTGATCGGTTGTTCATGTCAAATAATTGAACCAAATTAGCTAAAATCAAACAAGACCTTCAAAGATGGGAGGCATTTCTGATCTCATGGTTAGGTCGGACAGCTCTTATTATTATGTTAAAAATCACACAACACCATGTTATAGTCCAACAGGTTTAATTGGAAGCACACTAGCTTTCGGAGTGACGCTCCTTCATCAGGTGATCCGCTCCGAAAGCTAGTGTGCTTCCAGTTAAACCTGTTGGTCTATAACCTGGTGGTGTGTGATTTTTAACTTTGTCCACCCCAGTCCAACACTGGCATCTCCGAATCATGCTTATTATTATGAATATTCTCCCCCATTTTGTTCTACCCTTTACAGTAGCTCCCCCAATGTTTGATAGGCAAACATCAGGAGACTGAATGGCTGGTTCAGCTCTTTTATTTGTTCTTTGTAAGCGGCCCCTTATTAAATTAGCTAAACTGCAATTGCCTCACAGACTGGGGGAGTGGAGTGGGGGGAGAGTGCAGAGGAGATTTACTAGGGTGTTGCCTGGTATGGAGGGGACGTCTTACGAGGAAAGGCTGAGGGACTTGAGGCTGTTTTCGTTGGAGAGAAGATGGTTGAGAGGTGACTTAATAGAGACATATAAGATAATCAGAGGGTTAGATAGAGTGGACAGGGAGAGCCTTTTTCCAAGTATGGTGACAGCGAGTACAAGGGGGCATAGCTTTAAATTGAGGGGTGATAGATATAGGACAGATGTCAGAGGTAGTTTCTTTACTCAGAGAGTAGTAAGGGTATGGAATGCTTTGCCTGCAATGGTAGTAGATTGGCCAAATTTAAGTGCAATTAAGTCGTCATTGGACAAACATATGGACGTACATGGAATAGTGTAGGTTAGATGAGCTTCAGATTAGTATGACAGGTCGGCACAACATCGAGGGCCAAAGAGCCTGTACTGCGCTGTAATGTTCTATGTTCTATGCCTTCCCTCTGCCGAACGGCCCTCCATGTGTTAACTGTATTGATAACTATTGGGTTATGACAATATTCCTTAACTGTCCTCACTTTGTCCAAAAACAGCAAGCGAGTAAGGGGCATCCTGCCTGAGAGGCTTCGATATCCAACCATGTTGAAAGAGGGTCCCCACAAACCTGATCACTCACGCAAGATAAAAGCGAGCTTAGTTGATAGTAGAGATTCCACTTCCTTCGTAAACCACGGCTCCCGTGCTCAACAGCTTCCTCCCTGCCTGACAGGTACATACTTATCTAGGACACTCAGGAGCTTTTCCTTGAATAAGCTCCACATTTCTGATGTGCCCATCCCCTGCAGTTTCCTTCCCCATCCTATGCTTCCTAAATCTTGCCTAATCGCATCGTAATTGCCTTTCCCCCAGCTGTAAGTCTTGCCCGGTGGTATACACCTATCCCTTTCTATCACTAAAGTAAACATAACAGAATTGTGATCGCTATCACCAAAGTGCTCACCTACTTCCAAGTCTAACACCTGGCTGGGCTTGTTACCCAGTACCAAATCTAATGTGGCTTTGTCCCTTGATGGCCTGTCTACATACTATGTCAGGAAGCCCTCCTGTACACACTGGATAAAAACTGACCCATCTATAGTACTTGTACTATAGTGTTCCCAGTCAATATTTGGAAAGTTGAAGTCCCCCATGACAACTACCCTGTTTCTCTCACTCCTATCGAGAATCATCTTTGCTATCCTTTCCTCTACATCTCTGGAACTATTCGGAGGCCTATAGAAAACTACAAACAGGGTGACGTCTCCTTTCCTGTTTCTACCTCAGTTGATGAGTCCCCTAACATCCTTTCTGTAACTGTAATACTGTCATTGACTTTAATGCCACACATCCCCCTCTTTTACTATCTTCTCTGTTCTTACTGAAACATCTAAATCCTGGAACCTGCAACAACATATTCCTGTCCCTGCTCTATCCATGTCTCCGAAATGGCCACAACATCGAAGTCCCAGGTACCAACCCATGCTGCAAGTTTATCCATCTTATTCCGGATGCTCCTGGCATTGAAGTGGACACACTTCAAACCAACTTCTTGCTTGCAGGTGCCATCTTGTGTCCCTGAAACTTGATTTCTCTCCCTACTCTCAACTTTTTCTATACTTTAACTACAATTTTGGTTCCCATCCCCCTACTGGATTAGTTTAAACCCACCACAATAGCCTTAGCGAATTTCACCCCCAGGATATTGGTACAGCTCTGGTTCAGATGAAGACCATCCTGCTTGTAGAGGTCCCACCTACCCCAGAAAGAGCCCCAATTATCCAAGAATCCAAAACCCTCCCTCCTGCACCATCCCTGTAGCCACGTGTTCAACTCCTCTCTCTCCCTATTCCTCGCCTCACTAGCATGTGGCACGGGCAACAAACCAGAGGCAACAACTCTGTTCGTCCTAGCTCTAAGCTTCCATCCTAGCTCCCTGAATTTCTGCCTTAAATCCCCATCACTCTTCCTAACTATGTCGTTGATGCCTATGTGGACCACGACTTAGGGCTGCTCCCCCTCCCCCTTAAGGATCCCAAAAACACGATCAGAGACATCACGAACCCTGGCATCTGGGAGGCAACACACCAATCGTGAGTCTCTCTCGTCCCCACAGAACCTCCTATCTGTCCCCCTAACTATGGAATCCCCAATGACTACTGCACTGCTCCTCTTCCACCTTCCCTTCTGAGCAGCAGGGACAGACTCTGTGCCAGAGCCCTGTGCCCCACTACTATCCCCTGGTAAGTCATCCCCCGCAACAGTATCCAAAACGGTATACTTATTGTTGAGGGGAATGGCCACAGGGGATCCCTGCACTGCCTGCTGGTTCCCTTTCCATCCCCTGACTGTAACCCGTCAGCCTTTATCTTGTACCTGAGGAGTGACTACCTCCCTGTAACTCCTCTCAATAACCCCCTCTGCCTCCCGAATGATCCGAAGTTCATCCAGCTCTAGCTCCAGTTCCCGATCGCGGTTTTCGAGGAGCTGGAGTTGAGTGCACTTCCTGCAGATGTAGTCAGCAGGGACACTAGTGGTGAACCTTACCTCCCACGTTCTGCAGGAGGAACATTCAACTGCCCTAACCTCCAATCCCATGATTCAACTGCCCCCAAAGAGACTTGAAAAAATAAGGAATGAAAAATAAACTCGTTACCATACCAATCTGGCGCACTGAACGTTTTTTTTTGGTTAGAGGAGGAGGATGGGTGGGAGACACTACCCGAGTAGTGTTTCGGGTAATGCAACCACACAAACATATGACTTCCCAGAAGTCCTTCGCTTCTCCCTCGCACCTCTCGGCAAATGGAGGCCCGACTCCCAAGGTAAGTCCCTTTCAATGCGGGAAAACACAACCTTTCCGGCATCCCTCATTTCACTTCTCCTCCTCTCCTCGCCACTCTGGCAAAATGGAGCAATATTGGCAAAACATCTTTTCTTACACCTATAGTGGGTATGCTGGGTTTTCAAATGGGGATGATGGATTCAGGATTCAAACATTGGGCAGCTAGGGGTGTGTCTTGCATGGGTGATTTATTTGGAAGGGACACAATGATGTCTTTTGATCAGTTAGTAAGGAAATGTGAACTATCTAGCAGGGACCTCTTTCGTTTTTTTTCCAAGTTAGGAATTTTATTCAAAAAAAGACTACACTTTTGACTAATCCCTACAATTCCAACGAAGAGAGGAGGGTGCTCAGTGCTAAGAGTACACTTTCTGTTCGCACTTTAGATCATCAACTGGGGGGTAGCTCCTCAGATGACTTTGATCGGCTTTGCAGGGTATGGGAGAGAGAGCTAGGTGTTGAAGTCACCTCAGAGGCATGGGAAGATATTTGGGAAAATGCAAGAAAGATATCAATTTGCAATAGGACCCATGTTTGACAGTTGAAGATTATCCACAGGGTCCACTTGGCTCCGGATTGTTTGTCAAAATTTAAACCAGGGATATCTTCAACATGCCCCAAGTGAAGAGTTAGTATGAGTGAAGAGTTACCCATTGTCTCTGGTCCTGTGGTAAGCTTCAAACATACTGGAGCACTGTGGTGGGTGCAATGGAGGGGATTTTGGGTGTAAGGGTGAAGGACCCGATTTCTCCTCCTCTTGGCCTGCACAGTGTATTTCATGTAGATGCACATAAAAACTTTTCAGCATCCTCACTTTCTGCGCAAGAAAGCATCTCTTGTTTGGGTGTCCTGTCGGTTTGACGTAAGATCACCACCGATTTTCCTGCTCCTCGGATGCTGCTTGACCTGCTGTGCTTTTCCAGCACAACTCTGATTTAAACTCTGGTTTCCAGCATCTGCAGTTCTCACTTTTGCCCTGTAAGATTGTTATCCCCCTTGGATTTTCTTACAAGTGTTGTACACCACAAAACTGAAAATTTCTATAAGACATGGCAGCTCTTTTTGGAATTCCTGGACACAGATCTGTCTCCCACCTAATAAGGGCTTTTATAGAGCCGTAACGATTATGCTTTACATGTCCAATATCCAGAGAAGGGGAACTGCGAACATATGAATAGGTGAAACTTAATGCTCTCGATATTCGAGAGTTAGTGTTTTGTTTTGCTGAGCTGTGTTATTATTTATCAGTTTGTTAGTTATTATTTATTCAGTTAAGTAGTTAGTTGGGATTTTTTCATATATATATATTTATACATTTGTACAGGAGGGCGATTTAGGTTTTATAAATTCTTTTTTTGTGTACTTTTTTTGTATTTTTAAAAACTCTATTTTTCAGTAAAAATCTAGTAGGGTGGAAAAATGTAAAGATAGTGTTTTCACTTATCAGGAAATCCAAGCTAAAGGTTATAAATCTAAGAACACTTAGAAATCCAGCGGGGAATTTAAGGAAACATTTTCACCCTGAGTGTAGTTAGAATGTAGAACTTACTACCACTGGAATTAGTTGAAGTAAATAACATAAATGCATTCAAGAAGCTATGAAAACATGAGGGAGTATGGTATAGAAGGATTTGGTGATGGATTTAGATGATGTGGGGTGTGAGGTGGTGCTCATGGAGTTAAAGCATTGACCTCTTTCTGTGCTGTAAATTGCATGCGGCATATCAACAGACATTGGCAACATGTCCAAAGCAAATAAGGTCAATCACATTAAGTTCTGCCAGACCTTCCACTATGCGCAATGTATTTTTTCAAGTAAGTGTTACCAGTTGTTTTTGAAGCTGTTAGTTATTAACAATTTTCCAGGCTGCATCTGGAAAGAAAATGCCTTTCATCACATCACTGAAGAATCACTGCAATCACACAAGAGGAAAAGATGTGAGCCACATGGTTAACTACCAGAGGTGTTTGTGTTGTTAAAGGTTACCCCAGGGGACAGGAGGTCAGAGTGTTGATGATCCTTGGGACCTTCACATTCGAGGTTATTGTTTTCCAGTTGCAAAGGGAAAAGGAACCCACTGCATTCCTATATAAGTCTGACTATCAAGTGGGAAATGTGTTTTTTCGTTTAAAAATGACATTCACTTCACAAACAAAGCACAATTCATGTCCATTGCAACTGGCTCTGCAATTTTCAAAAGGAAATTGGATTTATTGTTGAAAAGGAAAGTTGGCAGACAGATGAGCTACGTAAGAATATCAGAAATAGGAGCAGGAGATTATACACCCATTGAGCCTGTTCTGACATTCAGTACAATTGTGGCTTCAAGCCCAACAAATTTGAGTTACTTGAGAAAATAACAAGCAGGACAGATAAAGGAGAACCAGTAGAAGTAGTGTATTGGATTTCCAAAAGGCATTTGATAAGGTACCGTACACAAGGTACTTCAAACTTAATAAGATAAAAACCTATAGTTTAAATGCTGTATATTAGCATGAATGGAGGATTGGTTAACTAATAGAAGACAGAGGGTTGGGATAAAGAAATCATTTTCAGGGTGATGACCTAACTAGGGGAGTTCACCAGGGATCAGTACCTTTTAACAACTACTATTCTGTGTTTTACTGTTAAGACCAAAGTGAATAACTTAATGGATATCCATATTCTACTCCATCTGCCATCTTGCTGCCCTCTCAGTAATCTGTCTTTATCTCTTAGTGACTCTCTATGTCCTTCTCACAGCTTACATTCCTATCTAACTGTGTTTCATCACCTAACTTAGATATATTACTCTGTCTCTTTGTGTATAAGTCATTAATCTGGAATCTAACTAGCTGAGATTCTAACACTCATCCTTCCAGCATTCTACAAGTCAAAGCCAACTTGAAAATGCCCCAGTTATTGCTACCCTTTCCCTCCCATTATTAACCAATCCTCTAATCAATTCTAAACTTCACTCCCTACTTTGTATTCTTGTCTTTAATATTAACCTTTTGTGTGTCACTTCATCAGATGCTTTTTGAAAATCCAAGAATATGACATCTACTGGATTTCCACGTCACCAAACCAAATTGACTTTGATTATGTTATGCTTTTTGAAGCACATTGTTAAGACTTTATTGATAACAGATTCCATCACTTTCTAACTGACCAATAACAGGCTATCTGGTTTATACTTCACCATTTTCATTCCTTCACATTTCTTGAATAAAAGAGTTATATTTGTAAATCTCATTCCAGAATCAAGGAAAACCATCGCCAGTATTTCACTATCATTACAGCCATATCTTCTAGAACTGTGGGACCTGTTGGCCTATGTTGTGGAGATTCATTGAAAAATGATCCCTTGAGTTTCTCGAGTGCTTTTTCATTAAATGACTTACTTTCATCATCCTTGGCTCCTAAGTTACTCCCTAAATCTGCTTTGTAATTGGTGCCTTCTACTCTGAAAGAGACAGTCAGGCACAATGGGCTGAATGGTGTCACCTGTGCCTCAGTGTAGGGCTGACCACACTGCATTCATGTCAGGCTCACTCTCCCCTGTGAGCACTATACTCTCAGAGGTACCACTTTTCAGGCAGGATATTAAGTTAATGCCTGTCCCCCCTCCGAGTTGGTTCTCAGAAATACTATGATGTCGAGCTTTCTCTCATAGCCTTGTTAACATTTGCCCCACAATCATTAGATAATCTGGTCATTGTCTCATTTCTGTTTGATGGCATGCCATACACAGATTGACTGCAGCATTTTCCTATATTACAACAGTGAGTAAACATGAAAAATCACTTCACTACTCATGAATCACATAGATTGGTGTAGATATAGTTGTTAAGGGCATTATAGAAATTTGACTCTACTTCTCTCTTTGATTCTATGAGTGATGACATTTTCTTCTGATTCAGTCAATGTTGCCTAAGGGTTAAAAATTAAGTCAAACCATATTTTTCTCTGTTTGAAAAGAGACCTACCAATTAAATGTCTCCCTGTCTCGTCCTGTTGCAGGGGCTGGTCTTACAGCAGCTAGGCCGCTGCAGCCTGGCCGAGAAGATCCTCCGCGATGCTGTGCAGGTCAACTCCACCGCCCACGAAGTATGGAACAATCTGGGGGACGTACTGCAGGCCCAAGGTGATGACGATGCTGCAACTGAATGTTTCCTCACTGCGCTGGAACTGGAAGCCAGCAGCCCTATTGTCCCCTTCACCATCATCCCCAGGATACTCTGAGCCAAGTGTCTGCTTCCAGTGGGGTAGTGGTCTCAAGGAGGCGTGCACGTTTCCAGCTGCAAGAGGGAAGCTCTATACAATCCCTTCCCAGTCCTTTCAGCTCTCTGCTGTGATTTTACAAGCTTGTTTTACTATGGACCAAAGCATTCCAGGGGCAAATTTATTTGATCTATAACCCACCCCCACCTCAAGCAATCCTTGTCTTTTTATTTAGTTCCAGATTTCAGCCACTGTACTCCGGCACAAGTTATAGGTTCAGCTGATGCCCTTTGGTACCCCAGCTGTAGTTCCCATGTCAGGTTGCTGGAACAGTGTTTGACCAGCCCATGGTCCATGGGATGACAGCAACTGAGTATATGGCTCTGTCTTCGCTAGATCGTTCTCTCTCTGTGCAATTTCCAGCATTGAGTCACTGGCTTATTTTTGATCTCTTTCTCCCACCTGCCCCAAACCCCTGGGGAGATCAGGGCCTTCTGCTTGTGCGCCTCAGCACCTCCTTCCCTGTATTCTGTTGGAATGTTACTTTATCATCTACCTCTTCCTTTCCTCAGTCTCCCAACCAACTCTGTCTCTTTCTCTCCTGGAATTATAGGCCTGTCATCGTGTAGGTTTTCAATAGCATCTCAAAGTTGCCCTCTAACTTTGGCACTGAATCTCAACCAGGGCCTGGTTAGGGTAACAAAGCACAGTGGTGCAGTAGAGATCCTGTGCAGGGAGTAGGCTATTGAACCGGGTGAGGGGTACTTGCACACTGAGCATAACTGGAGAACATTTGCTGTCCACACCCCCTGCATAGCTGAGAAACTTGGGCCCTGAAGCAGCCTCATCTCAAGAATCAGTCCCTGACCCTGTTCATTGCTGTATATATCTCAATTCTTACAGATCTTGGCATTCGTATTTAAGATAAGTCCAAAAGTAAGGTATCAGGGCCATTAACAACCCTTCCAACCTCCAACATGACAAAATTCAACTGGGGCAAATGAATGAGTGACAACTATCAGGACAAATAGCCTGTAGCTGAAACCTCTGCTGTGCCCGAGCTGGTGGTGGAGTATGTTTTAACTTGAGGTCAGAGTGAAGAAAATGTCCGTTTCCCAGCAGCTACCTTCCATAAGAAATTTCTGAGATGATGCTGTCTTTAAAATAACAGCTGCTCCACTGAAATAACCTGCAGTCCTCTCCCTTCTGATGCGTTCGTATTGAGATTCCCTCTTTGCTGGAAGATTCACCCTACTTCATTAGCTTTCATCCAATTGTTACAGATATATTGTCTCTTTCAAGATTTGCACGGCATAATGCAATTAAGAATGTTGTCAATCTCTATATCTGAATCATATATATTTATGTAAGGCAATGTTATATTTATATATTTGGACTTTATTCAGTAAGAGGTGACTAGTAACTGGTGTAACTCTAAATTGCTGAGCTTTAAACATAGAATGCTTCCTACGTTGGACTTAATTTTCAGTGTTGGAATACTGTTGTTTCACCTTTGAACTCTACATTGCATTCAAACTGTGGGACCATGTAGTGAAAAGGATCAACCAGTGATAGATGAATCACTAGATTAGAGTCCTTTAAAGGAACAAAATCCTACACAGATTAATTGTCTCAGAGTTATTCCAGTACATAGTAACTGCCCTGTTAAGTGGATAAATCCTTATTTATATTAGACTGGAGAAGTTGAATGCTCTTCAACAAAAGAAATACCCGACAGTTGTCAGCATGTGGAGTGTGCGATAATCACTGGTCCGATGTGTGTTGTCAGTCATTGCCTATAATCACACTGAAGGCTTTTCCTGGGTGTTTTCTGGTGAGTAGTGCTACGCTGTCAAAGGATGCCTCTTCCATTTGAAATTAGAATCGCTCGTTCTAACCCAATTTCTTTTCACCTCTGAGCAGAATTGCTGGATGTTGTCTCTTAAGCCAAAGGGCCTGCCCCGAGACCACCTTTGGTGATGCCATTAGTCACTGAAGCTGCCAGAACATTGTATATGTCAAGTGGTTTTCAAACTTTTCTGAGTGGATCTTCCCCTTCTGCAGCCACACACTGGGAGAGCCTCCTAAAATATTGACATTCCTATAAATACAAATCCACATTTTGGGGGGATACCCAGTTGTTACAGCCACACTCACAGTGATCCCCAGCAAACACCTTGATCCACTCCCAATGACACCCACACACACCAAATTCTGTGATCTGCTCCCAGTGATAAATGTGGAGTCCCAACCCTGGAGTTCACCAACAAATATAGACACACTCCTGAGGTACCCCACAACCTCAACCCAGTATCGACATATGCCCAAGAATGAACATTAACTGTGGAGCTATTCCCAGGAATCGCTGGTGGATGCTAAATATTACAACAAGTTATCTTTAACCTTCCTGTACGGGTAAAGAGAATGATTACTGAATGGACGAAATAAAACCAATAATAATTCTGTAAACAGACATAAAAGTGAATTTTCTTTTATGTCCCCTTCATCTGAGTGCATGGACTCCTCGTCTGTACATTATCATCCCACTGACACATCCACTACCCCTTACACATGTACCAATGTTCACCTCCCCTGTATCCACTACCCCTTCCCCTGTATCCGCCACCCTTTTTCCTGTATCTACCACCCTTTTCCCTGTATCTACCACCCCTTTCCCCTGTATCTGCTACCCCTTTCCCCTGTATCTGCCACCCCCATACCCTGTATCCACCACCCCATTTGCCTGTATCTGCCTCCCCTTCCTTTGTATCTGCCACCCCTTCCCCTGCAACTGCCACCCCCTTCCCCTATATCTGCTACCCCTTTCCCCGTATCTGCCATCCCCTTCCCCTGTATCTACCACCCCCTTCCCCTGTATCCACCACCCCATCCCCTGTATCTGCTACCCCTTTCCCCATATCTGCTACTTCTTTCCCCTGTATCTGCCACCCCCATACCCTGTATCTGCCACCGTCTTCCCCTGTAACCGCCACCCTCTTCCCCTATGTGCACCTCTTCCTTCCCCCATTTCTTTCAACATTTAACCTATGTATCACCAACACTTTGCTCCCTTTAAGCTTAAACTTTGTGCTACACCAGCACGAGCTGGTATTCAGGGAAAAAGGTTTTTAAAATAGTGTTTCAAAAGAGAAAGGAATGGTAATACTTTAAATTTAAACAGCTGTGAAAGAGTGACCCTGAAACAAGTCACTGTTCATGTCTGTAGCCCTCAGCACAGATAAGATGTCCAGGCGTGAAGGCTCCTCTGCGTATCTGAGACTGGTGTCTCAGCCCATTAAAGAGAAACATTACAAACAGCTTTTGAAGTTATGCACATGCACACCCCTGCTCAAACGTCCTCGTGAATGTAAATGCTATTTATTTGATCGGTTTACTGACCAAGCGTCTGAAAACCAGTCTGGCATAAAGCACAGAATGATTGATCTTCATTAGGTATCAAACTGATGAGGCAGTCAGTCAGCACTGTGCACTGGAATGTGCAAGATGTTTGAGTAGTATTCAAACCGAGTACCCAGAGAATTCTTTCAGAAACTCAATCTGGTGCCTGTAATTTATGTTTAGAACTGAGCCTTTCTTGCCATCGCTGGATGTAGCTGCACAATCCAAATGGGTAAGGGAAATAAAATGTTATTACAAGCAAAGTTCTTCACCTCTATGGTCTGTTTGGTGTTTTGAGTTGGCATATTAATAAATACTGATATCTCTCTGGGATTGTCAAATGTTGCAGTATCCAATGGGACATCACCTGTAGTGACATCATAACTACTCTGTTACTGCCTTTGACTAAATCTGCAACCAGACCCCAGTGACATAGTGAAGCCGACGGTGAAATGATGATTTGTGTTCCTTCTCTTCAACCATAGCCTGCCCCACAACCCCCCGCGACTTCCTACAGTTGGGACTTTTGCACATTGCACTAGTTTGAATCACTGGTCAGCAGTGGGTGGGAACTCTACAGTGGGCCTCCATCTCTCCGTCACTGCTGACTCCTGCTGGACAAGGTACACAGCTGGATTTCAGATCAGGGCCAAGTTGGGATTCTGTGTGATTATCCATGCAGTGGAATAGCCAGCCATGCATGTTGGCTGGTACAAAAAGATGGCCACTTAGGCCAAGGCTAACAGAGGGCCATAAGTAGCTCCTACCTGAAGGAACTATATTCCAGGAAGAAATAACGCCATCAGAGGCAAGAAAATTAAAGAGCATTTGGTCATTGAAGTCAGCTTTTGAGTCAGATTCAAGCTCGAACAAAAAAATATAACTGGATCCTTACTTTAATAAAAGGCACATTAAAAATTCAGCAGTGTAAAAATATTTGTTTTGTTTCTGATTACGTCTGCCAAGTGTGTGTTTAGTGTATATTTCAAATGGGTTTTACTTGGGCGTTGCTGTATTTGTAGCTGCAAGTTTCATGTATGAAAAATAGCACACGTGTAATGTGTGTGCATGCTGGGCTCAAACTGGCAGCTGTCGATACATCTTCATTGCAACTGATGTGAAGAGAAGATATTGTTAATGAAGTGTGACTGATGTTATCATGTTCTGTAATTGGTCATTTTTTGCACAAGCTCAATATTTATTGATTGTTATTAAACTTATTTTCAAATGGACATGGTCTGATTATTTCTTTCCCTTATTTGTGACTACATTAATCCACCAGTGGTGATTTCCCTGATGGGGGGAACTGAACCACATGGATCCAGGATGACGTCAGATTGTCCGTCTGAAATCCATGCCAATTTGGACAGGATCTACAGGGTGTGACTGACCTCACGTTCAAAGGTCAGGCAAGGTTCAGTGGAACTTCATCACTTGGTCACCTGCCGGTTCTCTGTCCCCTCGTAGTTCCACTCCTACAACCCCATTCATTTGGAGAGTGTCCCAATAGACAGGGTGGGGCTCAGTTGTGATCATTTGATCCAAGACCAAGCCATTACTGGCTGCCCTTTACTGCACTGGCAGAGGTGGGGACCAGAAGCCCAACTGCCTTTTGAGGGGAACATCAGACCCCCACCCCCACCCACTCAGCCATCCTTACAAACTCGCACACCATTTCAAAGAACATGGCAGATGTTATCTCCACAATGTCTCAGCCACAATTAGCAAAACATATTGGCTGTCATCCTGTTGCTGCTTGTGGGACCTTGCTGTACAAATTGTCTGCTCCCTTTCCAGTGACTGCACTTCATCAGCTGTAGAGTGTGGTGCTTGGTGAGCCCCTAAGATGTCATGAAAGACACTTGCATTACAGGCCTGTTTTTGTGAGGATAGGTGTTTGGTGCTGCCCAACACCTCTCCCATTTGAATGGATTTTCTGAGTCATAAGACTATAAGACATAGGAGCAGAAATTGGGCTCTTTGGCCCATCGAGTCTGCTCCGCCATTCAAAAGTGGCTGATAGGTTTTCCAACCCCATTTTCCTGCTTACTCCCCGTAACCTTTAATCCCCTCGGCAATGAAGAACTTATCTATTGCTGTTTTAAATATACTCAATGACCTAACCACCTCAGCCTTCTGTGGCAATGAATTCCACATCTTCACCGATCTCTGGCGAAGCATATTTCTTCTTATCTCCGTTTTAAAGGGTCTTCCCTATACTCTAAGGCAGTGCCCTCAGGTCCTCCTCTCTTCTGCCAATGGAAGCATCTTCCCAATATCCACTCTGCCCAGGCAATTCATAATTACAATACATCTAGTACCGACAGAATAATTACATGATTAATTGCTTAATTGTAACAACAACAGCATGGAACTAGGGATTCTCAATATCTACTAGCCACTAATAAGTCTGAAAGGAAATCCAAGAGAAATCTCATAGAGACTGATTTTGTTCAGTTTTTAATGGGAAGTGGTTGCAGAGGTTAGTGTAGCATTTTAGAGAAGGCATATGAGCAAGAATATGGGCCCATTTTGAGTCCATTGGTCTGTTAAGTGTGTTCCAAATGTCGTATTGTACTCCTGACCCTGACATCTTAGTTGCAGTCCCCGGTTAACTGCTATCTCAGACAGGACCTACCCTGCTCTCACAGATTAGTTCCAATGTGAATTGCATGCTGTGTCATTGAATAAGGATGAACACATCCCATTCTACTTTATTTCACGTGCAGTCATGCCACAGCTCTCAGGTATTCACTTTTTTCTCTTGAATATTCCTGCTATTCTCTGAGGAATGACATTTCCTGGGATTTTTCTATTAATGTAGTTAAGGAAAACCTCCAATTCTCCTTCCATACCTCATAATTTTGGATTTCTTTGTTGAAGCATGGTCTTCATTGGATTCTTGTTCAGTGACTTCAAATCAGAAGACACCATTGGGTTTCTAATAGCTGTCTGCAATTGGTTCCAGCTACCTCATAGCTCCTGATCCCCAGCTGCTTTCTGTAACCGCTCTAAACTGTTCCAGAGCTAGCCTTTGACCGCCTGTGTGGGAGAGATCACAGATTAAAAACCCAAAACCAAAAGAAAATCTCTCAGCGATGTATCTTCACAACAATGTAGTGTACGTTGGATATCCCAGCATCACAACAGATTTATCTGCACAACAAAAAAGTGTGGCAATGCAGTAGTCACAGGGGTTTTCATTGTAATAGGCCTGGGACATCAGAACAGAAATAGACCATTCAGCTCCTTGAGCAATTGGATGAGATCATGGCTTATCTGTGGCCTATCTAAATATGCCTGCCGTTACAGCAGATCCTTTAATACTTCTGCTTAGCAAAAAAAAACTATCTCAAAATGAGTTCCCCTGATTCTAAACTCTATTGGAGTTGAAATTGGGAGATTATATGTCAGGTAGCTGCTGTTTCACTGTCACATTTTTTGATGAGTCAACTATTAATCCAAGTCACAGGATTCAGTATTTTATAGGACCTGGCACATTATGATTTGTGTTGTACAATGTGCTTGGTCTCTAAACAATCTGTGACAGATTCAACCCCTGCCACCAAATTGGAACAATCATCAATCTGAAATGACATCCAGTGTGACAGTGACAAAGGTAAACTATCCTTCCATTTTCTCTTCTCTAATCTTTGATGATTACCCACACCATCTTCCTCCAGTGCCTCTCCATTATCATCCAAATGGGTGAAACTAGGCTTCCTTGTATTTAGTCATAGTGAGTGTATCGTTTGTTGTTGCTTCTCTTCCCACACAAATTGTCATCTCTGCTGTTAGCCAGTGATCTATCTTTGGCCCTTCCTGTATCTCATCTGCATGCTTCCCTTAGGTGACACCATCTGAAAACGTTGTCTCTACTGACCCAACTCTCTCAACATCTCCACCCACCATGACTGAACTGTTGCTTACAGGATGCTCATCTGACATTCAGTGCAAGAAAGCTCCTTCAAATACATATTGTGAAGGCTGATAACATTGTCATTGAGATGTACATCATTGAGATGGAAACAGATGCTTCAGTCCAACTTGTCCATGCCAAACAGGTATCCTATAATAATTTAGTCCCATTTGGCCCATATCCCTCTAAACCCTTCCTATTCATATACCCATCCAGGTGCATTTTAGATGTTGTAATTGTACCGGCCTCCATCACTTCCTCTGGCAGCTCATGCCACCCCCTGCGTGAAAAAATTGCCCCTTAGGTCCTTTTTAAATCTTTCTCCGCTGACTTTAAACATATGCCCTCCAGTTTTGGGACACCCCGCCCCCCCCTCCCCCTTGACTATTCACCCTATCCATGCCTCTCTTGATTTTATGAACCTCTATAACGTCACCCCTCAGTGTCCTACCCTCCAGGGAAAATACCTCCAACTTATTCAGCCTTATAGCTCAAACCCTCCAAATATGGCAACATCCTTGTAATTTTTTTCTGAATGCTTGCAAGTTTCATGACAGGAAGGTCAGAATTGCATGCAGTATTCTGAAAGTGGACTAACCAATGTCCTGTGGAGCCGCAACATGACCTCCCAACCCCTATACTCAATGCACTGACCAATAAAGGCAAGTGTACCAAATGCCTTCTTCATTGTGTTTGATCTCTAAACATGATTCCCGAGCTCCTGATCAGTGCCCTCTTGTGAGTCACTCTTTGAGACTAAAACAGTCTCTTCACAAACCTGGGATTGTGCCTGGCTCCAAGATGATCTTCTGACCATATAACACTAATCCTACCTATTTCCACCTGCATAACATCACCTGACTTCACCTCTGTCTCAACACATCTGTTGAAAATCTGATTCATGCCCTTGTCACCCTTGACTCTATCTGATGCACTCCTGGCTAGTGTTCCATGTTCCACAAGTTGTACTTGAGGTCACCAAAATCACTGCAATCTTTGTCCTCACTTGCCAAATCCTATTCCCCTATCATTTCGGTGCTCTGTCACCCACACTGGCTCCTGCTCAGACAAAGCTGTGATATTAAAATTCCTTGTTTTCAAATCATGTTTTTGCTGCACTTTATCTCTGTAATTTCCTCCAACACAGGAACCCCTCAAGAGATGCACTGATCCAATATTGTCCTCTTGACCGTCCTCAATTTTAATCAGTTCAGCATTAGCAATTGTGCTTTTGCTAATGAGAAGTTGGAGAGATTGAACGTGAGGAATCTTTAGCCCACATCCTGTGAGCTGACTTTAGCCCACATCCTGTGAAAAAGATACTGGTACAAGTGATCATGAGCTATCTTCTTGAACTGCTGCAGTCCATTTGCTATAAGTTGACCCACAATGCCAAAGAGGGAGGGATTTTGACCCAGTGATAGTGAAGGAAAGGCAATACATTTCCAAGTCAGGATGGTGAGTGGCTTGGAGGGGAACTTGCAGGGGGTGGTGTTCCCTTGTCCTTTTAGGTGTCGAGGTCACAGATTTGGTAGGTGGCACCAGGGAATGTATCAGAATGTGCCCAAAAGAAAAATGAAAGCAAATAAGACCAGGTAAGTCTGTGATCTGTTCTACTCAAACTCAACCCATCATTGAACTTTCCTGTCTGTTTCCAAAGAGACAATCTAGTCACATCATGCACACAGAATGCAGATGGGCAATAACTTTTTGCATTGATTTATATTTTTAGTTTTTACCATAGCAACACTTGGCACTTTAACAAATTAAAACAGCAAATCAGTCAAGCTTGTAGAATTTCAATTACATTATGGCTATCAGATTGCAATGTTAACTGATGTTTGGATTTTTTTTGCATTTTAGGTCATTGGGAATAAGAACAAAGGAAATCAATCTCCATTTGCAAATAATACGCTGATCCCTATGTTTGTTTTGAAGCCAGATCGGGTCTCATCATGTGTTAATGTGGTTGATCTCCGTTGTGGCAGCAGTAAGGGTGTGCTGTTATTCTTGTCCATGGTACAGGGTAGATAGAGAATGTGCCAGTTCATAGGTAAAAACAAGCACTGCAGATGCTGAAAACCAGAGTCTAGATTAGAGTGGTGCTGGAAAAGCACAGCAGGTCAGGCAGCATCCAAGGAGAGGAAAATCAACGTTTCAAGCAAAAGTCCTTCATCAGGAATATTTTTAGGTGTGCCTTCATCCAAGAAATTCAGAATATTCCTTCAGATTTCTGACTTAAGTCTTGGAGGTAGTGGTCAGGCTTAGGGGAGTCAATTAGTGAGTTACTCATTGTAGCATTCCTCGCCTCTGACCTGCTCTGGTAACCATTGTGTTTGTATAGGTGGTCTAGTTTAGTCTCGTCAAGTCTCACAGTCAAGTCTACAGTGTTGGCATTCATGGTCAAGTAGGTTCCCAGCTCTCTCTGTCTGTGTTCACATGTGAATAAAGGCTTATCCAAGCAAGTCTTTAGCAGGCACATCACCCCAGGAACTGTGAGGTTGCAGGAGAGATGCTTAAAGTAAAGGAGTGGTTACAGTACGAATCTGGTCAAACACGTTCAGTGTGAGCTGACAATAACTAGGGGAGATGAAAGACTGTTGAGCATGTCACTTTGCGGTGTTGGTCTGATCCACCTGTGATTCCAGGTGACACTCTATGTTGAGTCATAATCCCCTGTTTGAGGTGACGAGGTGAGCTTTTCAGTGTTAAAGGAATTGCTGTTGCAGTAAATGAGGGAGGTGGTGGTGGAGTGGTAATGTCACTGGCCTAGAGATCAAGACCCACTCCCAGGGCTTGGTTTCAAATCCCACCATGGCAGCTGCTGCAATTTAAAGTCAATTATTTAAGACATTCGAATGGCTAATAGTTGAAAGTGAGTCTCAATGACCATCAAGCTGTCACCAATTGGTTCATTAGAGTCTATTCGGGAAGGAAATCTACCTGGTCTGGCCTATATGTGACTCCAGACTCCCAGCAACATGGCTAGCCTAGCAAGGTACTCAAGGTGAAGTGGTCAGTAATGTCCACATTGTATATTTTAAAATATTAAGTTCGCACAGCAAGTTTCCACAAGCAATGATGTGTTCATGAACAGATAATGTATTTTTGTGATGTCAATTGCGGGATGAAAATTGGTCCAGGACATTGAAGAGAACAGTCCTGCTCTTCAAACCTTTAGCCAGACGGACTTCCACATCGAAATGAGGGGCCAGCAGGTTTGAATGCCTTGCTCAAAAGAGGACATCTTTCGCAGGGAAGCCCTGCCTCAGTATTGCATCAGAGTATCAGCTTAGATAATTTGATCAAGGCTTGGGAGTCAGACTTGAACCCAGTCAGCTTGTATCCAGGGGACAGAATGCTGCCCAGTGAGTTACAGCTATACCCAAACAGCAATGAATTAACTACAGTTTAATGCCTTTTCAATTAACATCACCTAATAGTTTCAGGAGGCAGGATTTGAAAGAGGTTTACATAAAACCTTAGTTTTGGAAGCATTAAGATGCACGCATGGGGCTCTGAGGAAGAATTTTCTAGCACTCTGAGGATGTCACAGAACGTGCCAGCAACCTGATGTCAGGTACAAGATGTCAGTTTAAAAAGAAAGAAGCAGAGTTTAATCTGTGACTGAATAATTTAAACTGAGGCCAGGCGTGGAGAGAGAGCTTCTTTGGTCCCGCTGTCCATCTGGAGCTCTGTCTAATCTTACTGTGGGTTGACAAGGGGATTCTGCTGATTAAATCATGAAGCCTCTATTGCCAGAGGTCTCTGGGACAGCTTTAAATGTTTAATATGATTTGTATCCAATCTTATTTAACTAATGCATTCGGCCTTTTGTTCGGGAATCTGAGCCAGGCTTGTACGGGTCTAATGACTGATTGAAGTTAGCATGACGGTCAGAGAATGAGAGAGATTCAGTAACTGTACTGGGTTCAGCTCTGGCCAATTCAGACAATCCCAGTGACAATGACCTCAGTCCATGACACTAATTCTCCGTCTGCAATCATTTTAAATCCATGTCCCGTTGACATCTCTGTCCCAGCCTTCCACCACTGTGCTTCCATAAACTTTTCCAGATGTGACTCCAATGGAAAGGCTATGATCCCAGTGTGAAATGTTGCAGGATATGGGTGTGGTTGATTAAGTGATGGGTCACTGGGGAGAGGTGGAGTGGACAGATGGTGGTTCTCAGTTGCTGAGCAAGACAGGAGTTGAGGGTTGTTGGGAGACCAAGGTGGAGTATTGGGGGTGTGGGGAAGGGGGCAGGGTGTGTTGGGGAATGTGTTTGAACTGTTTAAACTGCAGGGATTTTTAATTTTAAAACACACTCAACTGCTTTTACTTTGTTGCACGTAAGGTTTAAAAGATCTGTCCTTTAGGCCAATCGCACCATTAAAAATAAACGAGCATTGAAGGGGTCTGAGATAGCACTCACACTGAGCTCCATGGCAACTGTTACTTGACTCCCATTCCACAGCCCCAAAATCCCACCCCATGATCCTTGCTAGGTGTCATAATCCACACTGCTCCACCCAAAGAGAAAATCCAGTGGCACAGCAGTAATAGGTGGGAATGAACATAGCGTTTGTACTGGAGCACCGTACTGAGGTACACAAGACATTGATTGCCATTCAGCCCTTCGAGCCTGCCCCACCATTCAATAAGGTCATGGTTGATCTGATGTTAACCGTCTTGCATATCCCTTTGGCAATCAAGAGTCTATCTACCTCAAAGTATTCACTTTCTCTAGAGCATCTTCTGTTATTTGCTCATGCCATTTCCAGTCCCTTTGGTGTTTGCACGATCTAATCTCTTCTGCTCCCAACCCTATCACACACCTCCCTTTTTGCTCTTTCCTGTTTTGCCCATTTCTTGTCCCACTGCACATGCCCACCTTTCCCAGTTTAGAGATCGGTTCTTATCTGTAAACTCCTCAGTTTGAGTGGAGGTTAGTCAATCAGAAGCAATGTCCTCTCACTTTGCATAGCTGATTACTGACCTGTTAAACATTTTCAGGATTTCCCATTTTCAATCCAGCATCTCAGTTTCCAACCTATTGTTAGAAGGCAGTGAAACAGGTGGGGGTGGTTCAGGCATGTTCTATTTCCAAATGGTTTAACCAAACTGGTAAATCAAACAAAGCCAAAGAGAGAGAAAAAAATAAAAGTACAATTATGGAATTACGTGACACTGGCAAGGAAAGAACCTGCAGGGTCAACGATCGAGTTTGATCTGCCAATCAGCAGGATCATGCGGAATCTTTATCAATCACCTCCAAACCTGTTCTATCTTATTTTGAAACAACGCCTCCCACTTCAAAGAGTTTTGGAGAAAGAGTTTCTGATGGCAACTACTCTTTAGAGTCGTGGAGTCAGAGTCCTACAACATGGGGACAGGCCCTTCTGCCCAAACTGGTCCATGCCGACCAAAATGTCCAACCATGCTAACCCCATTTCCCTGCATTTGGCCCATATCCTTCTAAACCTTTCCTATCCATGTATTTGTCCAAATGCCTTTTAAACATTGCTATTGTACCCACCTCAACAACTTCAGCTGGCAGCTCATTCCATGTGCATACACCCTCTGTGTAAAAAGGTTGCCCCTCAGGTTCCCTTTCATTCTTTCCCCTCTCTTTTTAAACTAATGCCCTCTAGTCCTTGATTCCCCAACCCTGGGAAAAAGACTGAGTGCATTCACCCCATCAATGCCTCACATGACCTTATACACTTCTATAAGGTCCCCCTCAGTCTCTTATGCTCTAAAGAAAAAAGTGCTAACTTGTCCAACCTCTCCCTCGAACCATTGAGTTCTGGTAACATCATTGTATTAAAGAAAACGATTTAAACATATCTTTCTCATTCTCTGTACTTTCATCCTATATTTTTTAGAAAACTTAAATAAAATGGAAGTCTCATAACGTAATGGCAAAGCCATCTCACGTTCTCGTAAACTCCCCTTCTTCCTATCTAAGTCTCTAAGCCTGACATCTAGTCACCAATCTTCCTTCTAAACTACACGGCCGTGTATTTGCTTGGAACTCTGCCCAGGCCAATGGGTATCGTCGCATTGCCTTCCAGTTCCAGGATACACACACCTCAGAAATCTGCACAGCAGCAAGAAAAATCACAGGGGATATAGCTAGTCCCAACATCATCAGGAAACAATCCAACATATTCCTCTTGCAACAACTGACTTTCTTCTACTTGTCCTGGTCATTCCAACATCCTTGATGAGGCCAGTATGTTGAAATTTGCCAAGTCATTTCCCAAGGTGAAATCAATTACAGACTACAGCTTCTCACTACGGTCTGAAGTCCCCACCTGCTTCCAGAGGTCCATCATCCTGGAGCCAAAGCAAAATCATGCAGCTTGCCTGAATGACTGACACCCAGTAGCTCTGACCTCCATAACTATGAAGTGCTTCGAGAGGTTAGTCATGGCTCACATTAACTCCAGCCTCCCAGCCTGCCTTGATCCTTTGCGATTCGCCTACTGGCACAACAGTTCCACAGCAGATGCCATCTCCCTGGTCCTACACTTATCCCTGGAACGTCTGGATAACAAGGATACCTACATCAGGCTCCCACTTATTGACTACAGTTCCGCCTTCAACACCACAATTCCAAACAAACTCATCTCTGAACTCCGTGGTCTTGGCTCTCTCCTCTGTAACTGGATCCTCGACCTCCTGACCCATAGACCACAGTCAGTAAGAACAGGTGACAGCACCTCCTCCATGATAATCCTCAACACCAGAGCCCCGCAAGGCTGTGTACTCAGCCCTCTACTATACTCCTTATACATAAACCACTGTGTCGCCAAATTCTGCACCAACTCCATTTCCTAGTTTGCTGACGACACCATTGTTGTAGGTTGGATCTCAAACAATGATGAGGCGGAATACAGGAAAGAGATGGTTTGCTTAGCTGCATGGCATTAAGACAACAATCTCTCCTTTCTGGTTATTGGCTTCAGAAAGTGGAGTGGAGGGAATGCCTCTGTCTGTATCAGTGGAGCTGAGGGTGGAGACGGTGGAGAGCATCAAGTTCCTGGGAGTGATGATCACCATCATCCACCCACATCGACACCTCTACTTCCTCAGGAGGCTAAGGAAATTTGGGATCAATACTAGAAATTGCTGGAAAAACTCAGAATTCGAGCAGCATTTGTGGAGAGTGGCTTCAGTTTTTAACAAGGGAATTCAGCACATCCACAAGAACTCTCATCAAGAGATGCACCGTAGAAGGCATCCTGTCTGGATCCATCACTGTGTGGTATGGCAACTGCACTTCCCAACACTGTGAGAAACTACAAAGAGTCATGAACACAGCCCAGTCCATCACTCAAGCCAGCCTTCTAGTCTCTACCATTCTCTTCCATCAGGTAGAAGATAGGTACATTCAAACATTTATATGAACAAATTCAAGAATAGCTTCTTCCCTGCTGTTACCAGACTTTTGAACAGGCCACTCAAATGTTAATTGTGATCTCTCTCTCTCTGCACCTTCTATTCTCTGTTCTGCTTCCCTGACGCACTCTGTCAATTTGCCTGCATAACGTGCAAAACAACACTTTTCACTGTATCCCGGTATATGTGACAACAATACACCAGTCAATCAACATACAAGGTCACTCTTCTATCCAATTGTGTATAATGGGGCTGGTTTGTAATCTCTACCTATAACTCCAATTCATATTTTTCTCCGTCATTAGCTCCTCTGGAAGACCATTTGTGTCATTAGCCAGCAGAAGCAATTGACTTGTTCCTGTGTCTGTAAAAACCATTAATGCTTTACCTCATTCAGTCAAAGGATGAATAAATACCTCTCCCTGTGATCATAACTGTCCCGAGCCATCTCCCCTTTCTAATCGATGCTGAGGGAACACACTGTTCCTGTATCACTGCTACAGTTTATACCCCCTTTTCCTTTTCTGATACACTCTTTGCTTAAGGTTCATTGGGTGAGATTCTGAATGTTTACTTTGCATCAGTGTTCACTGAGGAGAGGAACATGATGAATGTTGAGATTAGAAATAAAAGTTTGATTAGTCTGGATTATGTTGACATAAGTAGGGAAGATGTGTTGGGTATGCTAGAGGTTATTAAGGTGGACAAATCCCCAGAACCGGATGGGATCTATCCCAGGTTTCTGAGGGAGGCGAGAGAGGAAATAGCTGGGGCCCTGACAGATATCTTTGTGGCATCCTTAAACACAGGTGAGGTGCCGGAGGACTGGAAGGTTGCTCATGTTGTCCCCCTGTACAAGAAGGGTAGTAGGGATATTTCAGGTAACTACAGACTAATGAGCCTGACGTCAGTGGTGGGAAAGTTGCTGAAAAAGGGACTGAGGGATAGGATCTATTTATATTTAGAAAGAATGGGCTTATCAGTGATAGGCAACATGGTTTTGTGCGGGGGAGATCGTGCCTTACCACCTTAAGAGTTCTTAGAGGAAGTGACCAAGCTGATAGATGAAGGAAGGGCTGTTGATGTCATATACATGGACTTTGGTAAGGCATTTGATAAGGTTCCCCATTGTAGACTAATGGAGAAAGTGAAGTCACATGGTGTGCAGGATGTTCTAGCTAGGTGGATAAAGAACTGGTTGAGCAACAGGAGACAGAGAGTAGTAGTTGAAGGGAGTTTCTCGAAGTGGAGAAAGGTGACCAGTGGTGTTCCACAGGGATCACTGCCGGGCCACTGTTGTTTGTAATATACATAAATGATCTGGAAGAGGGCACTGTTGGTTTGATCAGCAAGTTTGCAGATGACACAAAGATTGGTGGAGTGGCAGAAAGCATAAGGGACTGTCAGAGAATACAAGAGGATATAGACAGACTGGAGAGTTGGGCAGAAAAGTGGCAGATGGCTTTCAATCCAGACAAATGTGAGGTGATGCATTTCAGCAAGTCTAATTCTGGAGCGAATTATACAATGAATGGAAGAGCCTCGGGAAAAGTTGATGGGCAGAGAGATCTGGGAGTGCAGGTCCATTGTACCCTGAAGGTTGCTGCACAGGTGGATAGAGTGGTCAAGTAGGCATATAGTATGCTTGGATGGGGTATTGAGTATAAGAGCTGGCAGGTCATGTTAAAATTGTACAAGACATTGGTTCGGCCGTATTTAGAATACTGTGTACAATTCTGGTCGCCACATTACCAAAAGGATGTGGACACTTTGGAGAGGGTGCAGAGAAGGTTTACGGGGATGTTGCCTGGTGTGGAAGGTGCTAGCTATGAAGAGAGGTTGAGTAGGTTAGGATTGTTTTCATTAGAAAAAAGGAGATTGAGGGGGGACCTGATTGAGGTTTACAAAATCATGAAGGGTATAGACAGGGTGGATAGAGACAAGCTTTTTCCCAGGGTGAAGGATTCAATAACGAGAGGTCACTCTTTCAAGGTGAGAGGTGGAAAGTTTAAGGGGGATACACGCGGTAAGTACTTCACACAGAGGGTGATGGGTGTCTGGAACGTGTTGCCAGCAGAGGTAGTAGAGGCAGGAATGGTAGATTCATTTAAGATGCGTCTGGATAGATGCATGAGTTAATGGGGAGCAGAGGGATACAGACAGTAGGAATTTAGACAGTAGATTTGAATCAGCTCAGGCTTGGAAGGCCGAAGGGCCTGAACCTGGGCTGTAAATTTTCTTTGTTCTATTCCTACTACCGCAATGGATCTCCCATTTAACTTCCAGAAACTTTTAGTTTTAGTATGCCCTGTCTTATTATGATAGAAGCAAATTATTTTCTTTCTATCACTTTTCAGTCCTAACTTTTCTGTATTATTTTAGCATTCCTCTGTATTCTTCGTAAAACTAATACTATTTCCATCTCTAAATTTTCTATTCCTCCAATTTCCTTGTTGATTTCCCCACATGAGATATTACGGTCGAGAGTGTCACATTCCCCAGTGTGGGATATCATGGGTACCTGTCAGAACAGCCACTTCACAAATCGCTGATACTTGACACTGATCTAAGTAAGGGTTGCCAGAATACTATTTCAGAGTTCTTCTATCATTATGAATTCTCTTACTTTCTCAACACTTTTCTCTAATTTTGATGATCACAACTATGGACCACATAGCAATTCTGTTTCCCTGTAAAATGTTACAAATGAGAGATGAGGTTTCTTTCCTAATGCCGTAAATTTTAACGGAGATAGTTCAGAGACAAGTCCATAAGTATTGGGCATTTCCTTTTTAATAATGTTACAGTCTGAAGACAATTTTTCTGCTGAATATACACGTAGCTGTATTGATCAAGACACTTCGGGATAATTAATGTCCAAACATCTTTTGACCACGTCATCTTCCCAGCTGTCTTTACAAATGAGGTGAAATATCCTCCATCTCCTTTCTCTGTAAATGTAGACAATTCAGCAGGTTTCTACTTAAATCACATCCCTTATTGGAATCAGAATGATCCTCCCAGTTATCCCCTCTCCTTTCTTTGTTTCCTCTGAGCTTCTCTCTGTCAATGTCATGTTGTTTGAGTTCTCTGTCTCTTTAAGGATCATGTTTTTTAATCCCATTCCCCTTTCCATTACTTGTTCTTTTTCTTTCTCCTCACTTTTTTAATTGGAGGTTTCTTATTTCTAGTCCTTATAGAGCAATAGAGTCAGGCAGCATCCTTTGGTCCAACCAATCTATGCCGACCATAATCCCAAACTAAACTCGTCCCATCTGCCTGCTCCTGGACCATATTCCTCCAAGCCTTTCCTATTCATGTACTTACCTAAATGTTGTTTAAATGTTATAACTGGACCCACAGGCACCACTTCCTCAAAAGTTCATTCCAACACATGGACCGTCCTCTGTGTAAAATAATTGGCCCTGACTTTTTAAAAATCTCTCTCTTCTCACCTTAAAACTGCGTCCCCTAGTCTTGAAAGCCCCACCCTAGGGAAAAGACACTTGCCATTAACCATATCTACATCCCTCATGATTTTATAAACCCCTATAAGGTCACCTCTCAACCTTCTATGTTCCACTGACAAAAGTCCCAGCCTATCCAGCCTCTCCTTATAACTCAAACCCTCCATTCCCAGCAATATCTTGTTAAATCTCTTCTGAATCCTCTCCAGCTGAATAATATCCTTCCTATAACAGAGTGACCAGAAATGATGACAGCATTTTTTAAACTTTCTGTCTTTTTCAATTTCTCGTTTTCCTTCATTTAAATTTCCTCATTCCTCTTTCTCTTTCTCGTCCAGTTCAGGCCTTCTCACCTCTCTCCCACCCTCCATGTCATTTTTCTTTTCATTTTGAACTGTATCTTTAGTTAATTCTTTTGATCACGCATTAAGTTCAGATGGCCCTCCTTTTAATTCTAAATGTTGAATAATCATTTTAAGCATCTAATCCATGCTAGATCCTGGTTTTATTTCAACCTTCAATTAACCAAAAAATCTCACAGTTTAACCTCCGCCCAAGGCTGTGAAATATTCTCTTGTTATAGTTTCTACTCCCGAGAAAACCTTAGCAACATTCATAGCCATTTGGAAAGTCCACTCTGTGAAATGTACTTCACAACAATGCTCCTGTTTTATGCTCAGAACCTCCAAGCACTTATTTCTTTACAGATTCACAGATCCCTCTTATTTAATAAATTTTTTATCCTACCGAAATCCCCAAATTTATTATGATCCCAGTTGTTGACAATAACGGACAAGTCAGATTCCAAACTGAAACCTGCTTAATAAGTGATAAAGTATAAACAATTGTGATTGTGATACTGTGGTGATCAGTCACTGAAAGTATTCACAAGAGGCTGCCAATGTACTTTTAATAAAATAACAGATTTATTACACAAAATACAGTCTAATAATAAAAAGTTCTAACAGACAATTTGGAAACAGCACAAAGAAAGATTTGATCCTTTTTGTCAGCATTGCACTCAGCTGAAAAATCATTCCTATCTTCACTCACAATTTCTTACTCAACTGACAAGGTCTCTCATAATTCCTTTTGGTGACTTTCTGTTGGGGAGATGTTTCCACTGGTAGGAGAAAAGGGAAGACCTTTTAGAACAGAGATAAGGAGAAACATCTTCAGCCAGAGAGTGGGGAATCTATGAAATTCACTGCCACTGAAGGCTGTGGAGGCCGGGTCATTGAGTACCTTTCAGACTGAGATAGATAGATTCTTGATTGTCAAGGGGATCAAGGGTTACAGGGAGAAAGCAGGAGAATGGGGTTGAGAAACTTATCAGCCATGATTGAATGGTGGAGCAGACTCGATGGGCTGAATGGCCAAATGTCTGCTCCAATGACTTATGGTCTTTCTGCACATTAGCCAGATGTGATTCTCACTCACACAGTGACATAGGGACACAGGCTAACTCACTGGTATTTGTCTTACTAAATCCTAAAACAATCCCAGCACTTTCTCTAGCAATGTTCACTTGCTCTGCAAAAGTAGTTTCAGACTCCTTTCCAGCTCTGATGGCCTGGAGACCACCAAAGACAAAAATTGTCCTTCTGCTGGTTTACATCTGCTTGCGGCTCCTGACCACTCTTTCTTGACATGTTAAAACACACCAGCAATTTTCGCATCAGGTCGTGTATCTAGTAATTTAGCTTAAGTTACATACTTTCTTGGATGTGCTGTTTTGACCTCAATGTCAAAAATGATTTTCTGACCTGTTAAAAAAATTGCCTTAAAGACTTAAAACAAAAGCTCTTTTACTTCTAGAATCCAAGCCTTAGTTAATAATAATATATTATAAACCTTTGTCACACTTTCCTACCTACCGTTACATCATCAGGAAATGTGGTTATAACACACTTGGCACCTTCATTCAAATCATTAATATAGATCATAATATAGTTGCTCGTCTAATGAAGAGATCAGGAGGACATGCCAGGAGCAGCACCAGGCAGACCTGAAGATGAGGTGTTAACCTGGTGAAGCTACCAAACAGGACTACTTCCATGCCAAACAGCATAAGCAATAAGTGATAGATATAGCTCAGTGATCCCACAGTCACTGGATCAATTCTAAGCTCTGCAGTCCTGCCACATCCAGTTGTGAATTGTGGTGGATGATTAAACAACCCACTGGAGGGGGAGAGTCCACAAATATCCCCATCCTCAATGTTGGAGGATCTCAGCACATCGGAGCAAAAGATAAGGCTGAAGCTTTAACAGCAATCTTCAGCCAGAAGTGCCCAATGGACGATCCATCTTGGACTCCTCCAGTAATCCTCAATATTACAGATACCAGTCTTTACTCCATATATTGGAAGCACTGGATACTGCAAAAGATACAATTGACAACATTCAGGCAATAGTACTGAAGGTCTGTGCTCCAGAACCTGTCGCTCCCCTTGTCAAGCTGTTCCAGTCCAGTTACAACACTGGCATCTACTCAACAATGTCAAAAATTGCCCAAGTATGCAAAAACCAGGATAAATCCAACCCGGCCATTACTGCCCCATCAATCTACTCTTGCTCATCAGTAAGGGGCATCAACAGTGCTATCCAGCAGCACCTGCTCAGCAATAACCTGCTCAGTGATGCCCAGTTTGGGTTCTGCCAGGGCCACTCAGCTCCTGACCTCATTACAGCCTTGGTTCAAACATGGACAAAAGGAGCTGAATTCCAGAGGGGAGGGGAGAGGGCCAGCCTCTGACAACTAGGCTGCATTCGACTGAGTGTGGTATTAAGGAGCCCTGGCTAATTCCGGAATCAATGTATTTCGGGGGAAAACTCTCCAGTGGTAAGAGTCATACGTGACACAAAGGAAGATGATTGTGGTTGTTGGAGATCAAAGTTGAAACTTTATTGCTGGAACAGCACAGCAGGTCAGGCAGCATCCAGGGAACAGGAGATTCGACGTTTCGGGCACAGGCCCTTCTTCAGGAATGAGCAGAGAGTGTTCAGCAGGAGAAGATAAAAGGTAGGGAGGAGGGACTTGGAGGAGGGGCGTTGGAAATGTGATAGGTGGAAAGAGGTCAAGGTGAGGGTGATAGGTCGGAGTAGGATGGAGGCGGAGAGGTCAAGAAGAAGACTGCAGGTCAGGAAGGCGGTGCCGGGCTGGAGGGATCCGGCTGAGACAAGGTGGGGGGAGGGGGGATGAAGAAACTGGTGAAGTCCAAGTTCATCCCCTGCGGTTGGAGGGTTCCCAGTCGGAAGATAAGACGCTCCTCCTCCGACCGTCGGGTTGTTGTGGTTTGGCGGTGGATGAGTCCAATGACCTGCATATCCTCGGTGGAGTGGGAGGGGGAGTTGAAATGCTGTGCTACAGGTTGGTTGGGTTGGTTCGTCCGGGTGGCCCAGAGGTGCTCTCTGAATCGCTCCGCAAGTAGGCGGCCTGTTTCCCCAATATAGAGGAGGCCACACCGGCTGCAGCGGATGCAGTAGATGATGTGGGTGGAGGTGCAGGTGAATCTGTGGCGGATATGGAAGTTTCCTTTGGGGCCTTGGAGAGAAGTGAGGGGGGAGGTGTGGGCGCAAGTGTTGCACCTCCTGCGGTTGCAAGGGAAGGTGCCGGGAGTGGAGGTTGGGTCGGTGGGGGGTGTGGATCTGACAAGGGAGTCGCGGAGGGAGTGGTCTCTACGGAAAGCTGATAGGGGAGGGGAGGGAAATATATCCTTGGTGCTGGGGTCTGTTTGGAGGTGGCGGAAGTGACGGCGGATGATGCGCTGTACATGGAGATTGGTGGGGTGGTAGGTGAGGACCAGTGGGGTTCTGTCCTGGTGGCGGTTGGAGGGGCGGGGCTCAAGGGCGGAGGAGCGGGAAGTGGAGGAGATGCGGTGGAGGGCACCGTCGACCACGTCGGGGGGGAAATTGCGGTCCTTGAAGAAGGAGGCCATCTGTGTTGTACGTATTTTGAACTGGTCCTCCTGGGAGCAGATGCGGCGGAGACGAAGGAATTGGGAGAATGGGATGGCGTTTTTACAGGGGGCAGGATGGGAGGAGGTGTAGTCCAGGTAGCTGTGGGAGTCGGTTGGTTTGTAGTAGATGTCCGTGTTGATTCGGTCGCCTGAGATAGAAACAGAAAGGTCTAGGAAGGAGAGGGAGGAGTCCGAGACTGTCCAGGTGAATTTGAGGTCGGGGTGGAAGGTGTTAGTGTAGTGGATGAACTGTTCAACCTCCTCGTGGGAGCACGAGGTAGCGCCGATACAGTCATCAATGTAGCGAAGGAAAAGATGGGGGGTGGGGCCAGTGTAGTTGCGGAAGATGGATTGTTCCACATACCCTACGAAGAGGCAGGCATAGCTGGGGCCCATGCGGGTGCCCATGGCTACTCCTTTTGTTTGGAGAAAGTGGGAGGATTGGAAAGAAAAGTTGTTCAGGGTGACGACCAGTTCGGTCAGTCGAAGGAGGGTGTCGGTGGAAGGGTACTGGGTGGTACGGCGGGAAAGGAAGAAGCGGAGTGCTTTGAGTCCTTCGTGATGGGGGATGGAGGTGTACAGGGACTGGATGTCCACGGTGAAGATGAGGCGTTGGGGACCGGGGAAGCGGAAATCCTGGAGGAAGTGGAGGGCGTGGGTGGTGTCACGAACGTAGGTGGGGAGTTCTTGGACTAATGGGGACAGGACCGTGTCGAGGTATGCCGAGATGAGTTCGGTTGGGCAGGAGCAGGCTGAGACGATGGGTCGTCCGGGGCAGTCAGGTTTGTGGATTTTGGGCAGGAGGTAGAATCGGGCGGTGCGGGGTTGTGGGACTATGAGGTTGGAGGCGGTGGATGGGAGGTCCCCTGAGGTGATGAGGTTATGGATGGTCTGGGAGATGATGGTTTGGTGGTGGGGGGTGGGGTCATGGTCAAGGGGACGGTAGGAGGAGGTATCTGCGAGCTGGCGTTTGGCCTCAGCGGTGTAAAGGTCAGTGCGCCAAACTACTACTGCGCCTCCCTTGTCAGCTGGTTTGATGGTGAGGTTGGGCTTGGAACGGAGGGAGTGGAGGGCTGCGCGTTCCGAGGGTGAGAGGTTGGAGCGGGTGGGAGGGGTGGGGGAGTTCAGGTAGCGGTTAATATCGCGGCGGCAGTTTGCTATGAAGAGGTCGAGGGCAGGTAGGAGGCCAGCACGGGGTGTCCAGGTGGATGGGGTGTGTTGGAGGCGGGAGAAGGGGTCGTCAGAGGGTGGGCGAGAGTCTTGATTGAAGAAGAAGGCACGGAGGCGAAGGCGGCGGAAGAATTGTTCGGTGTCACTCCGTGTATTGAATTCATTGACCCGGGAACGTGTGGGAACGAAGGTGAGACCCCTCCTGAGGACTGATCTTTCATCCTCAGAGAGGGGCAAGTCTGGAGGGATGGTGAACACACGGCAGGGCGGGGAGCTAGGACCTGGTGTGGGACTGGAACACCTTCCACCCCGACCTCAAATTCACCTGGACAGTCTCGGACTCATCCCTCCCCTTCCTAGACCTTTCTGTTTCTATCTCAGGCGATCGAATCAACACGGACATCTACTACAAACCAACCGACTCCCACAGCTACCTGGACTACACCTCCTCCCATCCTGCCCCCTGTAAAAACGCCATCCCATTCTCCCAATTCCTTCGTCTCCGCCGCATCTGCTCCCAGGAGGACCAGTTCAAAATACGTACAACACAGATGGCCTCCTTCTTCAAGGACCGCAATTTCCCCCCCGACGTGGTCGACGGTGCCCTCCACCGCATCTCCTCCACTTCCCGCTCCTCCGCCCTTGAGCCCCGCCCCTCCAACCGCCACCAGGACAGAACCCCACTGGTCCTCACCTACCACCCCACCAATCTCCATGTACAGCGCATCATCCGCCGTCACTTCCGCCACCTCCAAACAGACCCCAGCACCAAGGATATATTTCCCTCCCCTCCCCTATCAGCTTTCCGTAGAGACCACTCCCTCCGCGACTCCCTTGTCAGATCCACCCCCCCCCACCGACCCAACCTCCACTCCCGGCACCTTCCCTTGCAACCGCAGGAGGTGCAACACTTGCGCCCACACCTCCCCCCTCACTTCTCTCCAAGGCCCCAAAGGAAACTTCCATATCCGCCACAGATTCACCTGCACCTCCACCCACATCATCTACTGCATCCGCTGCAGCCGGTGTGGCCTCCTCTATATTGGGGAAACAGGCCGCCTACTTGCGGAGCGATTCAGAGAGCACCTCTGGGCCACCCGGACGAACCAACCCAACCAACCTGTAGCACAGCATTTCAACTCCCCCTCCCACTCCACCGAGGATATGCAGGTCATTGGACTCATCCACCGCCAAACCACAACAACCCGACGGTCGGAGGAGGAGCGTCTTATCTTCCGACTGGGAACCCTCCAACCGCAGGGGATGAACTTGGACTTCACCAGTTTCTTCATCCCCCCTCCCCCCACCTTGTCTCAGCCGGATCCCTCCAGCCCGGCACCGCCTTCCTGACCTGCAGTCTTCTTCTTGACCTCTCCGCCTCCATCCTACTCCGACCTATCACCCTCACCTTGACCTCTTTCCACCTATCACATTTCCAACGCCCCTCCTCCAAGTCCCTCCTCCCTACCTTTTATCTTCTCCTGCTGAACACTCTCTGCTCATTCCTGAAGAAGGGCCTGTGCCGAAACGTCGAATCTCCTCCCCTGGATGCTGCCTGACCTGCTGTGCTGTTCCAGCAATAAAGTTTCAACTTTGATCTCCAGCGTCTGCAGACCTCACTTTCTCCTCGTTGTTGGAGATCAGTCATCTCAGCTGCAGGACATCTCTGCAGGAGTCCCTCAGGGTTGTGTCCTAGGCCCAACCATCTTCAGCTGCTTCATCAATGATCTTCACTCCATCGTAAGGTCAGAGGTGGGGATTTTCGCTGATGATTGCACAATGTTCAGCACCATTCGCACTCCTCAGATGCAGCAACAGTCCGTGTCCAAATGCAACAAGATCTGGACAATATCCAGGCTTGGGCTTACAAGTGGCAAGTAACTTTTGTGCCACACAAATGTCAGGTAATGACCATCACCAATAAGAGACGATCTAACCACTGTCCCTTGATATTCAATGGTGTTACCATCACTGAATCCCCCAATGTCAACATTCTGGGAGTTATCATTGACCTTAGACTCAACTGGACTCACTACATAAACTCAGTCTATACAAAAGCAGCTCAGAGGCTGGGACTCCTGCAGCAAGTAACTCACCTCTTGACTCCCCAAAGCCTGTCCACCATCTACAAGGCACAAGTCAGGAGTGTGATGGATTACTCCCCACTTGCCTGGACGGGGGCAGCTCCAACAACGCTCAAGACCAACAACACCATCCAGGACAAAGCAGCCGCTTGATTGGCACCACATCCACAAGCATCCACTCCCTCCAGCACCCATGTTCAGTAGCAGCAGTGTGTACTATCCACAGGATGCACTGCAAAAATTCACCAAAGATCCTCAGTTTAGCACCTTCCAAACCCACGGCCACTTCCATCTAGAAGGACGAGGGCAGCAGATACATGGGAACACCATCAGCTTCACTTTCCCCTCCAAGCCGCTCACCAACCCGGCTTGGAAATATATCGCTATCGCTGGGTCAAAATCTTGGAATTCCCTCCCTAAGGGCATTGTGGGAAAACCAATAGCACATGGAAGGCAGTAGTTTAAAATGGCAGCTCACCCCCACCTTCTCAAGGGACAACTAGGGACATGTAATAAATACTGGGCCCAGCCAGCGACACCCACAAACTAAAAAGAATGTTGAGGCTAAAGTTCTGATCCACATGGCATCCAACAAGTTATAGCTGGTCAACCTGAAAATAATAGAACATAGAACAATACAGCACAGAACAGGCCCTTCGGCCCATGATGTTGTGCTGAACATTTGTCCTAGCTTAAGCACCCATCCATGTACCTATCCAATTGCCACTTAAAGTTCGACAATGATTCTGACTCTGCCACTCCCACAGGCAGCGCATTCCATGCCCCCACCACTCTCTGGGTAAAGAACCTACCCCTGACATCCCCCCTATACCTTACACCCTTCACCTTAAATTTATCTCCCCTTGTAACACTCTGTTGTACCCGGGGAAAAAGTTTCTGACTGTCTACTCTATCTATTCCTCTGATCATCTTATAAACCTCTATCAAGTCACCCCTCATCCTTCGCCGTTCCAATGAGAAAAGGCCTAGCACTCTCAACCTATCCTCGTATGACCTATTCTCCATTCCAGGCAACATCCTGGTAAATCTTCTCTGCACCCTCTCCAAAGCTTCCACATCTTTCCTAAAGTGAGGCGACCAGAACTGCACACACTACTCCAAATGTGGCCTAACCAAAGTCCTGTACAGTTGCAACATCACTTCACGACTCTTGAATTCAATCCCTCTGCTAATGAACGCTAATACACCATAGGCCTTCTTACAAGCTCTATCCACCTGAGTGGCAACTTTCAAAGATCTATGAACATAGACCCCAAGATCCCTCGGCTCCTCCACTTTACTAAGAACACCACTGTTAACCCTATATTCCGCATTCTTATTTGTCCTTCCAAAATGGACAATCTCACACTTGGCAGGGTGGAACTCCATCTGCCACTCCTCAGCCCAGCTCTGCATCATATCTGAGTCCCTTTGCAGCTGACAACAGCCCTCCTCACTATCCACAACTCCACCAACCTTCGTATCATCTGCAAATTTACTGACCCACCCTTCTTCCAAGTCATTAATAAAAATTACAAACAGCAGAGGACCCAGAACTGATCCCTGCGGAACTCCACTTGTAACTGGGTTCCAGGCTGAATATTTACCATCTACCACCACTCTCTGACTTCGACCGGTTAGCCAGTTTTCTATCCAACTGGCCAAATTTCACTCTATCCCATGCCTCCTGACTTTCCAAATAAGCCTACCATGGGGAACCTTATCAAATGCCTTACTAAAATCCATGTACACTACATCCACTGCTCTACCCTCATCCACATGCTTGGTCACCTCCTCAAAGAATTCAATAAGACTTGTAAGGCACGACCTACCCTTCACAAATCCGTGCTGGCTGTCTCTAATCAAGCAGTGTCTTTCCAGATACTCATAAATCCTATCCCTCAGTACCCTTTGCATTACTTTACCTACCACCGAAGTAAGACTAACTGGCCTGTAATTCCCGGGGTTATCCCTATTCCCTTTTTTGAACAGGGGCACAACATTCGCCACTCTCCAGTCCCTTGGTGCACCCCCATTGACAATGAAGACGAAAAGATCATTGCCAACGGTACTGCAATTTCCTCTCTTGCTTCCCACATAATCCTAGGATATATCCCGTCAGGCAAGGGGGACTTGTTTATCCTCAAGTTGTTCAAAATGTCCAACACACCTTCCTTCCTAACAAGTATCTCCTCTAGCTTACCAGTCCATTTCACACTCTCCTCTTCAACAATACAGTCCCTCTCGTTGGTAAATACTGAAGAAAAGTACTCATTCAAGACCTCTCCTATCTCTTCCGACTCAATACACAGTCTCCCACTACTGTCCTTGATCGGACCTACCCTCTTTTCCGTCATTCTCATGTTTCTCACATACGCATAAAAGGCTTTGGGGTTATCCTTGATCCTATCCGCCAAAGATTTTTCATGCCCTCTCTTAGGTCTCCTAATCCCTTTCTTCAGCTCCCTGGCTATCCTGTATCCCTCCAATGCTCTGTCTGAACCCTGTTTCCTCAACCTTATGTAAGCCTCCTTCTTGCTCTTTACAAGACATTCAACCCCCCTCGTCAACCAAGGTTCCCTCACACGACCATTTCTTTCCTGCCTGACAGGTACATACATATCAAGGACACATCGTATCTGTTCCTTGAAAAAGTTCCACATTTCAATGACATCCTTCCTGACAGCCTATGCTCCCAACTTATGCTTCTCAGATCCTGTCTTACAGCATCGTATTTACCCTTCCCCCAATTGTAAAATCTACCCTGTTGCACGCACCTATCTCTCTCCATAACCAAGGTGAAAGTCACAGAATTGTGGTCACCATCACCAAAATGCTCACCCCCTCCTTTTTTACCACCCTCCCTAATCTTACTGAAACATCTGTAACCAGGAACCTCCAACAACCATTCCTGTTCCTCTTCTATCCACGTTTCCATGATGGCCACATCTAGTTATCTAGTTATCCGATCTCTCTGTTACTAATTAGTTGAACAATTCACTCATTTATCTCCCCTACACCTTGTACAGTAACAATTTATAAGGTACCTTTGGGAAATCCTCCCCCTGCATCAGCAGGAGTATTTTACATTGATGTCACACATCATAAAACATTTCAAGATGCTTCAGTCAAGAATAATCAGACAGCTCACTACGTGTTGGGTTGGGATAGAATCCAAACAGTGTGGAAACAGGCCATTCGGCCCATTTAAGAGGAGAGGATCTTACAGGAATAAGGGGGGGGGTGGAGTGAAGATTTGAAAGGTTTTAAAAATGAGGATGAGAATTAAATAGCGTGGTGTTGCTGGACTAGGCCTGATGAGTAAATTAAATGGCTGGTGTACTCAGTATGCAGAACCCTTGTGATTGATACCTAATGATGTATTTACCTGATATATCAGGGTTCCCTTTAATAACTGAGGGAACTGAAAAGGCTGGGATTGTGTTTTGTAGGTCCTTTCCATATTCATGAAAACAATATAGTTCTTTCTCCCTTCCCCCCCTCCCTTCCATTCTGTAGCGTTCAAAAACTGACAGGATACTTTCCACACAATAACATGACAGACATTGTTACACTAATTAACCCTTCAGTTGTGGATATCAGGTTGACGTGCTTAGAATATATCATCTCATCTCAGAGCATCATTGCATTCTGAGCAGATGGGCGATCTTTAGAAGTCTAGACAGTAGAAATGTTCAGACTTGCTAGTGATAAGGCAGCTTGGACCTTACATGGTGTGTGTGCTTGACTTGACAATGTCGGTGTCACATTGTGATTGCTGCTGTAAAACAGGATATTGTTGATGAGCTGAAGGTCAATGTGAGCAGAATGCAAGGTGCTGTACACCCTGAGAGATAGCCATGAGGTGTTCTGCAGTAGGGGATAAACCATAGACAAGGGCCAAATCCCATTAGCTGGGATCTAGGCACCAGGAACAACAACAGCAAAAACAGCCCTATCACCTCTGCAAAATCCTCCTCACTAACATAGAGTCATACAACACAGAAATAGACCCTTCGATCCAACTGGTTGGCATGGATGAGTTAGATCAAAGGGTCTGTTTCCATGCTGTACATCTCTATGATTCTATGGCTCTAACTCATTTGCGCTGATCAGGCGTCCCAATCCCAATCCCAAATCCCAATCCCATTTGCCAGCATTTGGCCTATATCCCTCTAAATCCTTCCTATTCATATACCCATCCAGATGTCTTTTAAATGTTATAATTGTACCGTCCTCTGGCAGCTCATTCCATACACACACCACCCTTTGTATGAAAAAGTTACCCCTCAGGTCCTTTTCCAATCTTGGGCCTCTCACGTTAAACCTATACCCTCTAGTTTTGGACTCCTCTACCCTGGGGAAAAGACCTTGAATATTTACCCTATCCTTGCCCCTCCTAATTTGATAAATCTTTATATTCGGGGGCTTGTGGCAAATGTAGGAGAGTGGTCTCCCAGATTGGCCAAGCAAAGCCATGGTCACACACACAGAATCATACCTGACTCGCAATATCCCAGACACCATCATCCCCATCCCTGGATATATCCTGCCGCTCTGACAGGACCCATCCACTCGAGGTGATGACACAGTGGAATATTGCTGTTCCAGCAATAAAGTTTCAACTTTGATCTCCAGCATCTGCAGACCTCACTTTCTCCACAGTGGAATACAGTCAGGAGGAAATTGCTGTGGAACATTTAGCATTGACTCCGGACTCCATGAAGTGTCATGACATCAGGTTAAACATGGGCAAGGAAACCTCCTGTTGGTTTCCACACACCATTCTCCTTCAGTTGATGAATCACTATTCCTCCATGCTGAACACTTGGAGGAAGCACTGAGGGGAGCAAGAGCACAAAATGTACTCTGGGAGGGGGATTTCAACATATAGCACCAAGAGTGGCCCAGCGGCAGCACTACTGACTGGCTATGTCCAAACTGACAAAGCTGCTGCAATGGGTCTGTGGCAGGGGGTAGAAGACCCAGTAAGAGGGAAAAAAAAACCCTACCCAACCTCATCCCCACCAATCTACCTGTAGCTGGTGCATCTGTCCATGAGAATATAGATAGGACAGACCATCATGTAGTCCTTGTAAAGATAAAGTCCTGCCATTACACTGAGAGTACCCTCCATCTCACTGTGTGGCACTACCATTATGCTAAATAGGGTAGACTCAGAAGAGCAGCTCAAAACTGAACCTCCGTGAGGGGCTGTGGGACATCAGGAGAGTAGAACTATACTCAACCACAATCTGTAACTTCAAGGTCCAATATTTTCCTCAGTCTACCATTAGACCAACCCTGGTTCAATGAAGAGTGCAGGGCATCACCAGGTATATTTAAAAATGAGATGTCATACTGGTGTAGCTACAAAACACGGAAGCCAAACAGCATTAAAAGTGAGTAATAAGCAGAGCTAGGCAAGCCCACAACTAGCAGATCAGATTGAAACTTGTGCAAACCTGCCACATCCAGACTACCAGTCATAAACTCATAGGCCGCACAAATATCCCCATCCTCAATGATGGAGGAGCCCAGCACATCAGCGCAAGAGACAAGTCTGAATTTAGAGTCATAAGGACTTATAGCACGGAAACAGGCTTTTTGGTCCAACTTGTCCATGCCGAACAGATATCCTAACTTAATTAGATTAGATTCCCCACAGCGTGGAAACAGGCCATTTGGCCCAACAAGTCCACACCAACCCTCCGCAGAGTAACCACCCAGATCCATTTCCCTCTGACTAATGCACCTAACACTATGGGCAATTTCCCATGGCCAATTCACCTGATCTGCACATCTTTGGACTGTGGGAGAAAACCAGAGCATCCGGAGGAAACCCACACAGACACGGAGAGAATGTGCAAACTCCACACAGAAAATCACCTTTTGGCTCCCTGGGTGCTGTGAGGCAGCAGTGCTAACCACTGAGCCACTGTGCCACCCTAAACTTTGCAACAAATCAAAAGTAGCCAGAAAGAAGAATTTAAGCAACAAAACCCATGGAAAATGCCCTCTGGTAGGATGTAAAACCCATGCATCTGGCCTTGCGTCAATCACCATGAGCCTGACATGAATTGAACATGCAACCTTCTGATGTAGGGTCAGACATGCTACTGTTGTGCCACAAGCACCAGCTCTAGTTCCTCTGGCCAGCACCCAACCCACATCCATCCAAACCCTTCCTATTCATATACCCATCCAGATGCCTTTTAAATCTTGCATTTCTACCAGCCTCCACCACATCCTCTGGCAGCTCATTCCGTACATGTACCACCCTCTGCGTGAAAAAGATGCCCTTTAGGTCTCTTTTATGTCTTTCCCCTCTCACCCTAAACCTATGCCCTTTACTTCTGGACTCCCCAACTCCAGGGAAAAGACTTTGTCTATTTATCCTATCCATGCCCCTCATGATTTTATAAACCTCTATAAGGTCATCCCTCAGCTTCCAACGCTCCAGGGAAAACAGCCCCAGCCTGTTCAGCATCTCCCTATAGCTCAAATCCTCCAACCCTGGCAACATCCTTGTAAATCTTTTCAGAACCCTTTCAAGTTTCACAACATCTTTCCGATAGGAAGGAGACCAGAATTGCACGCAATATTCCAAGAGTGACCTAACCAATGTCCTGTCCAGCCGCAACATGACCTCCCAACTCCTGTACTCAACACTCTGACCAATAAAGGAAAGCATACCAAACGCCTTCTTCACTATCCTATCTACCTGCGACTCCACTTTCAAGGAGCTATGCACTCCAAGGTCTCTTTGTTCAGCAACACTCCCCAGGACCTTACCATTAAGTGTATAACTCATGCTGAGATTTGCTTTCCTAAAATGCAGCACCTCGCATTTATCTGAATTAAACTCCATCTGCCACTTCTCAGCCCATTGGCCCATCTGGTCCAGATCCTGTTGTAATCTGAAGTAACCCTCTTCGCTGTCCACTACACCTCCAATTTTGGTATCATCTGCAAACTTACTAACTGTACCTCTTATGCTCGCATCCAAATCATTTATGTAAATGACAAAAAGTAGTGGACCCAGCACCAATCCTTGTGGCACTCCACTGGTCACAGGCCTCCAGTCTGTAAAACAACCCTCCACCACCACCCTCTGTCTTCTACCTTTGAGCCAGTTCTGTATCCAAATGGCTAATTCTCCCTGTATTCCGTGAGATCTAACTTTGCTAATCAGTCTCCCATGGGGAACCTTGTCGAACGCCTTATAGGAAGTCCATATAGGAAGAGCATAGCAGTTCAGGCAGCATCCAAGGAACTTCGAAATCAACGTTTCGGGCAAAAGCCGATTTCGAAGCTCCTTGGATGCTGCCTGAATTGCTGTGCTTTTCCAGCACCACTGATCCAGAATCTGGTTTCCAGCATCTGCAGTCATTGTTTTTACGTTGAAGTCCATATAGATCACATCTACTGCTCTGCCCTCGTCAATCGTCTTTGTTACTTCTTCACAAAACTGAATCAAGTTTGTGAGACATGATTTCCCACACACAAAGCCATGTTGACTATCCCGGATTAGTCCTTGCCTTTCCAAATACATGTACATCCTGTCCCTCAGGATTCCCTCCTACAACTTGCCCACCACTGAGGTCAAGCTCACCGTCTATAGTTCCCTGGCTTGTCTTTACCGCCCTTCTTAAACAGTGGCACCACGTTTGCCAACCTCCAGTCTTCCAGCACCTCACCTATGACTATCGATGATGCAAATATCTCAGCAAGGGGCCCAGCAATCACTTCTCTGGCTTCCCACAGAGTTCTCGGGTACACCTGATCAGGTCCTGGGGATTTATCCAGCTTTATACATTTCAGGACATCCAGCACTTCCTCCACTGTAATATGGACATTTTTCAAGATGTCACCATCTATTTCCCTCTATTCTATATCTTCCATACCCTTTTCCACAGTAAATACTGATGCAAAATATTCATTTAGTATCTCCCCCAGTTTCCGTGGATCCACACAAAGGCCGCATTGCTGATTCTCTCCCGAGTTACCCTTTAGTCTTTAAAGTATTTGCAAAAACTCTTTGGATTCTCCTTAACTCTATTTGCCAATGCTATCTCATCTCCCCTTTTTGCCCTCCTGATTTCCCTCTTAAGTATACTCCTACTGCCTTTACACTCTTCTAAGGTTTCACTCGATCTATCCTGTGTATACCTGACATATGCTTCCTTTTTCTTAACCAAACCCTCAGTTTCTTTAGTCATTCAGCATTCCCTAAACCTACCAGCCTTCCCTTTCACCCTGACAGGAATATACGTTCTCTGGATTCTCGTTATCTCATTTCTGAAGACTTCCCCTTTTCCAGCCGTCCCTTTACCTGCGAACATCTGCACCCAATCAGCTTTCCAAAGTTCTTGCCTAATACCGTCAAAATTGGCCTTCCTCCAATTTAGAACTTCAACTTTTAGATCAGGTCTATCCTTTTCCATCACTATTTTATATCTAATAGAATTATGGTCGCTGGCCCCAAAGTGCTCTCCCACTGACACCTCAGTCACCTGCCCTGCCTTATTTCCCAAGAGTAGGTCAAGTTTTGCACCTTCTGTAGTAGGTACATCCACATACTGAATCAGAAAATTGTCTTGTACACACTTAACAAATTCCTCTCCATCTAAACCTTGAACACTATGGCAGTCCCAGTCGAGGTTTGGAAAGTTAAAATCCCCTACCATAACTACCCTATAATTCTTACAGATAGCTGAGATCTTACAAGTTTGTTTCTCAATTTCCCTCTGACTATTGGGGGGTCTATAATACAATCCCAATAAGGTGATCATCCCTTTCTTATTTCTCAGTTCCACCCAAGTAACTTCCCTGGATGTATTTCCAGGAATATCCTCCCTCAGCACAGCTGTAATGTATCTCTTATCAAAAATGCCACTCCCCCTCCTCTCTTGCCTCCCTTTCTATCCTTCCTGTAGCATTTGTATCCTGGAACATTAAGCTGTCAGTCCTGCCCATCCCTGAACCATGTTTCCGTAATTGCTATGATATCCCAGTCTCATGTTCCTAACCATGCCCTCAGTTCATCTGCCTTTCCTATTAGGCCCCTTGCATTGAAATAAATGCAGTTTAATTTATTAGTCCTACCTTGTCCCTGCCTGCCCTGACTGTTTGACTCACTTCTGTTCTCAGCTGTACCAGTCTCAGATTGATCTCTTTCCTCACTTGATCCCACCACCCCCCCCCACCCCCCCCTTACCTCCCTTTCCCTCCTCCCCACCTTCCTAGTTTAAATCCTCCCAAGCAGTTCTAGCAAATTTCCCTGCCAGTATATTAGTCCCCTTCCAATTTAGGTGCAATCCGTCCTTCTTGTACAGGTCACTTCTACCCCAAAAGAGATTCCAATTATCCAAAAATGTGAATCCGTCTCCCATACACCAGCTCCTCAGCCATGCATTCATCTGCTCTATCCTCCTATTCCTGCCCTCACTAGCTCGTAGCACTGGGAGTAATCCAGATATTACTACCCTTGAGGACCTCCTTTTTAAATTTCTGCCTAACTCTCTGTAATCTCCCTTCAGAATCTCAGCCTTTTCCCTTACAATGTCATTGGTTCCAGTGTGTACAATGACCTCCTGCTGGCCCCTCTCCCCCGTGAGAACATTCTGCACCCTCTCTGAGACATCCTTGATCCTGGCACCAGGGAAACAACACACCATTCTGCTTTTTCACTGCTGGCTTCAGAAACACCTGTCTGTACCTTGGACTAGAGAATCCCCTAATATAATTGATCATTTGGAACCCAGTGTTCCCCTCATTACGTTAGAGCCAGTCTTGATACCAGAAACTTAGCTGTTCGTACTACATTCCCCTGAGTCCATCACCCCCTATATTTTTCAAAACAACGTATTTGTTTGAAATGGGGATAGAAGACTCCTGAATGACTTGTCTACCTCTCCTACCTTTCCTGGAGTTAACCCATTTTCCTGACTTTATCTGCAGCTTTTCACCCTTCCTATAACTGCCATCTATCATATCCCCAGCTCTTGTAAATTCCTCATTGCCTCTAACTGTCACTCCAACCAATCCATTCAATCTGACAGGATTCACAACCAACAACATTTATTGCAGATATAATCCTCAGTAACCCTTAAGCTCTCCCGAAACTCCCACATCTGACAAGAAGAGCATATCACTCGACTAAAGGCCATTTTGCTCCTTCTAATCTACAGACCCAGAAAATAACACCATCTTATTCTTCTATAAAACACTGCTCCAGGCTAACTTAATACTTATGGTTTATATTTTTCAAATTTAATCAAGAGACAGATCCCTATAAAAACATATAATCAAGAAAGAATCCACTCTACTCACTATTGTAGATTTATTGCAAGGCTCTACTTAAAACTATTTACTTATCTGTTTCTGTGCTGTGACCTCTCCCAAACAGGTTCCTCCAAGAACAGTTGTGAATTTTGCTGTTTGTTAAATTTTCCTAGAGACACCCTGATGTCCAGCAAACACGCATTCAAACAGCGAAGGCAGTAACTGTGCAGATTCACTCCTGTGTCAGTTAGCAGTGTGGGTTTCTTTCTCTCTCTCCCTCACAGACCATGTGCTTGCTGCCTTTGTCTGTCTTTCTCCCTTTTAAAACTGATGTTGTTTTAACTTTTTTTTCAAATTTCCAAAACAATTGCAACTGCGTATAAAACAGTAATTGCTGCTCCTGGAATTCGAGGAAATGACCTCCAACGCCTAAAATACCTCAAAAAATGGGCAGCTTGTTACAGCCAGAAATTTTTCCCGTCCTCCATCTTGAATTACCCAGAATCCTATAATCTCAGTCTTAGGCCGGTTGACCAAAAATATTAAAACAGATAGAAAGCTTTCTACAGATATTTGAAAAAAGAACAGAGTTAACAAAGTTAGTGTTGGTTCTATAGAAAATGAGCCTGGGCAATTATTAATAGAAGATAAAGAGACAGTTGAATGGAACAGATATTTTGTGTCCATCCATAGGGGATACATGTCACATCCAGGAAATAGCTGTAAATCAGGAATTGAAAGGGAGGGAGGAACTCAAGAAAATGACAATTCCCAGGCAAGTAGCACTGAGTAAATGGTTGGAAGTGCAAATAGACAAATTCTGATAGATTTCATCCTAGGATCTTAAAGAAGCAGCTAATGAAATAAGTGATCTGCTGGTTTTAATTTTTCAAAACTCATTCGATTCAGGGAAGATTCTTTTAGATTGGGATATAGCGAACATAACTCCTTTGTTCAAAAAGGGAAGGACAGAGAAAGCAGGACATTACAGATTAATTAATTTAACACCTGTCATAGGGAAGATGTTAGAAGCTGTTATTAAAGATGTTATAACAGGGCACTTCGACAAATTTGAGCTGGTTTTGTCAAAGAGAAATGATGTGTAACTAATGTATTCTTTGAAGAAGTAACCCATAAACAAAAGGGAGGCAGTGATTGTATTGCACCTCAATTTTCACAGGGCATTTGATAAGATCCATATCAAAGGTTACTGTGGAAAGTAAAAGCCTATTGATGTAGATGGAAGTTTGGCTGGGGCCAACAGGAAACAGAGAGTTGGTGTAAGTGGGCCTTGTTCAGTGATGTCCCACAATGGTCAGTGTTGGGGCCTTAAGTCTTCACTACTTATGTAAATGATTTTGATGAAGAGACCAAAGAGGTGGTAGCTAAACTTGCTAATGACACAAAGATAAGAAGGAAAGTGAGTTATGAAGAGAATCTAAGGAGGTTACAAAGGGATATAGATAGATTGAGTGAGTAGGGAATGATCTGGCAAATGGAGTATAATGTGGGGAAGTGTGAAATTATCCATTTTGATGGAAAGAATGAAAAAGCATTTGATCTAAATGGTGAGCAGTTGCAGAGCTCTGAGATGCAGAGGGATCTGGGTGTGCTAGTGCATGAATCACAGCAGGTTAGTCTGCAGGAACAGCAAGTAATCAGGGGAACTGATAGAATGTTATTGTTCATTGTGAGGAAAACTGAAAGTGAGATAGGGAGGTTATGTTTGGTTATACAGGGCATTGGTGAGACCACATCTGGAACAGTGTGCACAGTACTGGTCACCATGTTAATGCATTGGAAGCAGTTCAGAGAAGGTTTACTAGATTAATCCCTGGAATGGGCAGATTACCTTCTGAGGAAAGGTGAGGCTAGTATCCTCTGGAATTTAGAAGAGTCAGAAATGTACAGTCCTGAGGGGACTTAAGACCATAAGACCATAAGACATAGGTGTGATAGTAAGGCCATTCGGTCCATCGAGTCCACTCTGCCATTCAATCATGGCTGATAGGCATTTCAACTCCACTTACCCGCATTCTCCCCGTATCCCTTAATTCCTTGCGAGATCAAGAATTTATCAATCCCTTCCTTGAAGACATTTAATGTCCCGGCCTCCACTGCGCTCCTTTCAGACGGTGATGAGAAAACATGGTTTTCTCTCTCAGAGGGTTGTGAGTCTTTGGAATTCCCTTCCTCAAAAGGCAGTGGATGCAGAATCTTTCAATGTTTTGAAGGCAGAAGTAGATAGATTTTTGATGACCAAGGGGATAAAGGATGATCAGAGATATACAGGAATGTAGAGGTGAAGCTAAAGTCAGATCCGCCATGACCTTATAGAGCAGACTCGAAGGGCCAGATGGCCTATTCTTGCTCCTCGTTCGGATGTTTGTACACTTGTTCTTTTCAGCTGTACACGATTTGGGATTTGGCATTGGAACACGGGAAATAGGTACAGGAATAGGCCAATCAGCTCCTTGAACCTGCCCCACCATTCAATTAGATCATGACTGACCTTCTATTTCTTATCCATGTTCCCATGCTATCCCCATACCCTTTGAAATCCTTACAATCTAGAAAGCTATCAATCTCAGGCTCGGACATACTCAGTGGCTGAACCTCCCCCAATCCTCTAGGGTAGAGAATTCCAGAGATTCACCAGCCTCTAAGTGAAGTACCAGAATTCCTCTTCAACTCTGCCCAACAATTCAACACTGTCTCTCATTCTGAGACCGTGTCCCTGATTCTCACCCACACTCAGTGAGGGGAGCAAACCTTTCTGCTTCTCCCATTTCAAGCCCTGACGGAATGTTCCAGATTTCCATGAGATCACCTCTCATCATCCAAACTCTAGAGTGTACAATCTCCTCAATCTCTCCTCAGAACAACCCTGCCACCTGAGGAAGCAGTCTGATCACTCTATCGACAGCAAGCGCATCCTTCCTCAGGCAAAGAGAAGAGAACTGTACATAATACACACTGTGGGGTCTATAGCATGACAGCTACAGACCCCACGGTGTAATGGCAACCACTATTGATTGGCATTAAAGCCCATCTGGTTCACTAATGTCCTTCAGGAAAGGAATCTGCCATCCAAACCTGGTCTGGCCTACATGTGACTCTAGACCCACAACAATGTGGTTAACTAGTAGCTGCCTTCTGGGCAATTAGGGATGGGTGATAAATTCTGGCCCACATCCCATGAACAAGAATTAAACAAACCATATAATCCATCCCATTAATCAAGTTGAGTTAACCCACCAGAGGAATAGGAAAAGAGTATTTTTGGCCTTATTGTCCCTGGGAATACTTATTTCTCTCTTTTTCCCAAGGCAGCTGGGAGCTGGAAGGGATCGGGGGTGTTTGGGTGAATGGAAAGGTGTTTTGTAAGAGGGTCTGACCATCGAAGGGTTAGAGGGACAGAGCGCTGACGGAGCAGGCTGAACTTTCCTGACCAGCAGTTTTGGATGTTTCACTGACAGCCCAGGACTGGGATCGCTCCAAATGTTTGAACATTGTGGTCAATATCGCAGCACTGTCGAACCTCTCGGTCAGTACAGGTCAATCATAAACACAATGGTCACTTTAGCCAGCAAGGCATTGACTGATTAGAGAGTGAGTAAATCACTCGTACTCTTACCCCATGGACAGGCATGTCAAATACACAAATACATGTCTGGAACAACCATTTACGAGTTAAAACATGAAGCAGACAGAGGTAATAATTTATTAAAACGACTCTGCAGATACCCTCTCCTTTCAATGATAATTATAACCCACATAGATGTCTAAGTGAATCGAAACCCTTCATTAAATAGATAAGAGCAAAAATCAGAGCTGAAACCTATTGGTAATAGCATCTTTGTTATTTAAGTGTTCACATACACTCAGTCTCACAAAACATACTCTTCAAATACCTGCAATTTCTGATGCAAAATAAGGTTTATTGGTTTCAAGGAATCTTTATGTTCAGACAGAACAGTTGAAGACATTTTATCTTGCCGTCCATTCTGGAAAACTGGTTTTTTCCCTCCTCAATTCTACTTCTGCAAAACGTGGATGGGTAAGGGTAAGGAGTTGAGGTTGGATGCCCAGAAAGGTTTGTAACTATTGTGAAATAAAAAGCGAAAGGAAAGCGGATGATGTAAATCAGAAACAAAAACAGAAGTTGCTGGAACAGCTCAGCAGGTCTGGCAGCATCTGTGGACAGAAATCAGTTCTAAGGAAGAGTTAACTCTGATATCTCTTCACAGGTGCTGCCAGACCTGCTGAGCTGTTCCAGCAACTTCTGTTCTTTTAACTCTCATACTTCTGTTTAACAATATGAGGGTGGCACAGTGGTTAGCACTGCTGCCTCACAGCACCAGGGTCCAAGGTTCGATTCCAGCCTCAGTGACTGTGTGGAGTTTGCACATTCTCCCCGTGTCTGTGTGGGTTTGCTCTGGTTTCCTCCCACAGTCCAAAGATGTGCAGGTCAGGTGAATTGGCCATGCTAAATTACCCATAGGTTAGGTGTGTTAATCAGAGGGAAATGGGTCTGGGTGGGTTACTCTTCAGAGGGTCAGTGTGAACTTGTTGGGCCGAAGGGCCTGTTTCCACACTGTAGGGAATCTAATCATTTCTCAGCTGAATAATCAAACAGCAGTCCTATAATTGAACAACTGCAGGAAGACCGCAGTTTTGAAGCAACTGTTAAACTTTAGACAATAAATTGCCCCATCCAGCTATCTACAAATCTTGCTGAGTTATTTAATGTGCTCCCTGGGTATATTGAGGAGTGCATTAAATGTGTAAATACAACAAGGTGACAGGAACTGATGTTTGCAATCAGCCCCAATGTTAGGAATTGAGTGAATTCAGTGATTGAATTAGAATTAGTTTTATTGTCACTTATGTTCACATAAGTGGTGAAAAGTTTACAAGTCACCACTTACGGTGCCATCTTAAGTACAAGATACTTAAGTATTTGGTATAAAATAGAAAAAAATAATACATAAAAAGTCTAGCATCAGAATAAAAAGGAAAAATTAAAATAAAGTGCATAATTTACAATCCTTCCACCTCAGTCTGTGCCAGCATCTCCCCTCCAGACCACACCATTATCGATGCCTCTCTTCATTACAAACCAGCTGTCTTGCCAACTGAGCTAAACCAGCCCCAGTTGCACATGGAACAATTTAGCCCAACGAAACACTAGAAAGTGGCCTTGCTCCACCTACTTGGAGCTGCCCCCTCCCAGGATTCTTGCTGTCAGGGTATGTTACACCATTCCCACCTTGCACTATCCCCACACATCCACAGGCATTCATCAGGCATAGGCCATCCAACTACACCCCAGTCGACCCCTCTCTCGGTTCCTTTCGATTTGTCCCCTTGCAGAGAACTTTGTAGTTCTGATCAAACGGCTGAAATACCGACATTTCCTTTTCAGGACTTTTTAAGTGTTCTTTTTTGCTATTACAATGTCAAACACTGCTCGTTTCTTGTTTGGTCAGGATATTACGCCTCATTACCACCCTGATAGTTAGCGGAGAATTGATGCCTATGTGGCTTGTCACAAAGTGATGATGCTTGACTCATTCTGGGATTGGCAGTGCTGAGATGTCTGTTTTTACAAGTGTTAATCTTTAGAGTTTAAACAGACTGACTGGATTCAATTGTCTGTTGACACCTCGTTCCAGGACAAATGAATGTTTTCAGCAATAATAAATAAACAGTATTTATATCACAGAATGACAGAATTGTCAGAGGAAGGCCGTTCAGCCCATCATGTCTGCACTGGCTCTTAAAATGAGCATCATTATCGAGAGGAGAAAGTGAGGTCTGCAGATGCTGGAGATCAGAGCTGGAAATGTGTTGCTGGAAAAGCGCAGCAGGTCAGGCAGCATCCAGGGAACAGGAGAATCGACATTTCGGGCATAAGGGCTTATGCCCGAAACGTCGTTTCTCCTGTTCCCTGGATGCTGCCTGACCTGCTGCGCTTTTCCAGCAACACATTTCCATCATTATCGAGAGTCAAACCGCTGCCTTTCCCTGCAAACCATTTCCATCCAAATAACCATTCAGTGCCCCTCCTCCATGCTTCAGCTGAACCTGCCTCTACCACGTTTCCAGGCAGTGCATCCCAGACCCTAACTACTCGCTGGGTGGAAATGTTTTTCCTCACATCCCCCTCGCTCCATTCGCACATCACGTTCAATCAATGCCCTCTCATACTTGACGAGCAGGAACAGCTCCTCCCAACCTACTCTCTCCAGCCCACTCATGACTTTGAAAACCTCCATTAAATCTCCTCTCAGCCACCTTCCCTCCCAGGTTTCCTTCTTCAATCCATCCTCACAGCTGAAACTCCACATTCCTGGAATCACTTTCACACTCTCTCCAATGCATTGACATCTTCCCCATAATGTGGTGTCCACAACTGTACGCATTGCTCCAGCCGAGATCAAACAGCGTCTTTTACTAATTCACCATCCGCCTCCTTGCTCTTGGACTCCAAGTCCCTGTTAGTGCAATTAGCAACTTCGAGAATGACACCGAAAGATTAGCAAATAAAAAGTGACACTGAACGACGTGAAGAAATAGTAGGACGGGTGGCTGAAAGCCTGGTGAAGGAGAAAGGAAGGTAATGGGCCAGGTTGGTTTAGAAATGATTTCGGAGCGCACGCACATCCACCAATGGTGGAACAATGGAAGCTGGGCGAGCAACCAAGAGACACAACTCAAAGATGCACAGATATCCCAGAGTGTTGTGGGGATCTAGGAAATACCAGAGATGGGGAAGGGAGACATTTGGTCACAGGATCAGCAATTTAACGTGGAAACCATGTTGGACTGGTAGCTACTGTAGACCAACAAGGTGAGTAGGACGTGATGTGAATTAGGATGTGACCAACAGCAGTTTTGAGGAGCTGAAATTTAGAGGGAGGATTCATTATGTCATCTTCCACTGGTCAATCCAAGGTGGCTGCTTCAGAGCGGTCTTTGACTGGGATCTTGCTAACTGGTTCACTGGGACACTGCCTTCTTCCTTGGGTCCTCCAGTGTGGGTCTTCTGAGTGGATCCCGTGCAGAATGCAGTTTACCAGGGAGCTTAGGCATAACCTTCTTCAGCATGCAGTTGGCAGGTTGGTTGTCTAATGTAATCGCACTTTTTCCTGCATTTCCTTAACGATATAAGGAGTTCTTCTGAAATACATACAGCAAGTGATGGAGGAACTTGGCAGGTCTGGCAGTATCTGTGGAGAGAGAGAAACAGACAGACAGACAGACAGAGTTAATGTTTTGAGTCCAATTTGTCTCTCCTTCAGAATTTCTTGACCAATTGGGATTGTCAGCTGGTTTCCCTCAGCCTCCAATGATTCCAACCAGTTTATTGCAATTAACAATTCTATCTCAGTTCAATTCTGCAGTATTACTGCAGTTAATAAGGATCAATATGATTAGCTAGTCCCACACCCATCTGGTTCCACATTATAAACACTGCCGTGTACGTTAGAGCCCGGGTGTCCTTGGAGAAGGAGCACACAGTCTCCACCAACACCCTGGAGTTGTTCAGGGAGAGGTGGGCGCCGCAGGGAGTGGAGTGCATTATTTCCCCCTCCAACTCTATTTTGATTTAACCCCTGACCTCCCCTTCACTGTTTTGATCACACAGCACTGCCCTTTGATGTGAAGGGCTGTGCTTCTCACTGGCCACTCGGGTGTTTTCCTATCTTCCTGGTGGTGGAAACGGAATAAAGATTCGTGCACCTTGTGTCTCACACCTGCACACACACACCATGGGGGCTGGGGAAAGAATAAGCACTACCGCAGTTAGGCGGGAATGTGGGAATAAAAAAAATGAATAGAAGTGTATCCTGTTCACTCTAACAGCTGACTCTGAGGGAGCTGGAAAATCAGAAAAAAAAATAAACTGCCCCGAAATTGTAGCCTGTCTGTTACAACTTCCTTTATGGAGAGGGTGGAAGGTGGGTGCAGGGTCTGAAATATCGGGTCTGAAGTTAGCACAGCAGCTGCCCACAGAGCTAACTGCTCAGACACTGATGATCACACAGTAGCTGCACGTTACCAGAGAATAGCCCTGATGAAGCCTACAGTGGGTATGGTCAATGAGGGAGAGTTTGTAACCTGTACACGCCCCACTGTCTTCTCCTGATATACTGGAGAGTAATTTGGTCTCCTCCCTACTGCAAAACCAGGACGCAAACTGGTGCATCTGTACCATTGATGGTTTCCCCATGTTACAGCATGGCAGGAACTGAAGGCTGAGAAGTTGAGAACCACTGAGTTTCTTAAGACCAATAACCTTTACAGGGTCAACATTGCCTTCATAACTGAGTCAATAAGATGTGACTCATCTTTTCATTATGTGCCACTGGCTGACCCACTATTTATTGCCCATCCCTAGTTGCCCCTTGAGAAGGTGGGGGTGAGCTGCCTTCTTGAACCGCTGCAGTCCAGGTGCTGTGGGTTGACCCATAATGTCCCTTAGGGAGGGAATTCCAGGATTCTGACCCAGTGACAGTGAAGGAACAGTGGTATATTTCCAAGTCACAGAGTCATTGAGTCATAGAGATGTGCAGCACAGAAACAGACCCTTCGGTCCAACCCGTCCATGCAGACCTGATATCCCAACCCAATCTAGTCCCACCTGCCAGCACCCGGCCCATATCCCTCCAAACCCTTCCTATTCATATACCCATCCAAATGCATCTTAAATGTTGTAATTGTACCAACCTCCACCACTTCCTCTGGCAGCTCATTCCATACACGCACCAACCTCTGTGTGAAAACGTTGCCCCTCAGGTCTCTTTTATATCTTTTCCCTCTCACCCTGAACCTCTAGTTTTGGACTTCCCCACCCCAGGGAAAATACTTTGTCTATTTATCCTATCCATGCCCCTCATGATTTTATAAACCTCCATAACATCACCCCTCAGCCTCCAATGCTCCAGGGAAAACAGCCCCAGCCTGTTCAGCCTCTCCCTGTAGCTCAAACCCTCCAACCCTGGCAACATCCTTGTAAATCTTTTCAGAATCCTTTCAAGTTTCACAACCTCCTTCTGATAGGAAGGAGACCAGAGTTGAACGCAATATTCCAACAGTGACCTAACCAATGTCCTGTACAGCCGCAACATGACCTCCCAACTCCTGTACTCAGTACTCTGACCAATAAAGGAAAGCATACCAAACGTCTTCTTCACTATCCTATCTACCTGCGACTCCACTTTCAAGGAGCTATGAACCTGCACTCCAAGGTGTCTTTGTTCAGCAACACACCCTAGGACCTTATCATTAAGTGTATAACTCATGCTGAGATTTGCTTTCCCAAAATGCAGCATCTCACATTTATCTCAATTAAACACCATCTGCCACTTCTCAGCCCATTGGCCCATCTGGTCCAGATCCTGTTGTAATCTGAGGTGACCTTCTTTGCTGTCCACTACACCTCCAATTTTGGTGTCGTTAACAAACTTACGAACTGTACCTCCTATGTTCATATCCAAATCATTTATATAAATGATGAAAAGTAGTGGACCCAGCACCGATCCTTGTGGCACTCCACTGATCACAGGCCTCCAGTCTGAAAAACAACCCTCCACCACCACCCTCTGTCTTCTACCTTTGAGACAGTTCAGAATCCAAATGGTCTTGTCTTCTTTCTCTATGGCTAATGATCCTTTATCCATGCTAATGTGTTAGGGCCTGCACAATGTGCCCTCACTAACTATTGTTGTGGTACCTTATCAAATGCTCGACAAAAGAATCGAAGAGTTTTTTGCTGAAAAAGACACATGTTGGTAAAGCTTAATACGTGGCAATCATCAGGACCATGTGCAAGAAAACCAAAGTAAAGGGAAAACCGTATTTGTGCAATATTTTAAAGCAAGCACTGGTTGACCCTGATTGGTCAAATTATTGCCCTGTGAAACAAACCAGACAATGGCCAACACCTGTTTATTGAGTTAGAATGGGAAAACTGTCTTCTGCATCCAACTGCTGACTACCAACTCAGGATTATCGAATAGACCCGCAGTCTAACACACTGATTATCGGATAGACCCGCAGTCTCACACACCGATTATCAGACAGACCCGCAGTCTAACACACTGATTATCGGACAGACCCACACTCTGACACACTGATTAATGGATCAACCCGCAGTCTGACACACTGGTTATCGGACAGACCCGAGGTCTGACACGTTGGTTATCGGACAGACACGCAGTCTGACACACTGATTATCGGATACACCCTCAGTCTGACGCAGTGATTATCGGACACACCCGCAGTCTGACGCACTGATTCATCGGATACACCCTCAGTCTGACACACTTATTATCGGATACACCCTCAGTCTGACACACTGATTATCGAACAGACCCGCAGTCTGACACACTGATTATCGAACAGACCCGCAGTCTGACACACTGATTATTGGATAGACCCGCAGTCTGACACACTGATTATAGGATAGACCCGCAGTCTGACACACTGGTTATAGGATAGAACCGCAGTCTGACACACTGGTTATCGGACAGACTCGAAGTCAGACAGACTGGTTATTGGATAGACCCGCAATCTGATACACTGGTTATCGGATAAACCCGCAGCCTGACGCACTGAATATTGGACAGATCCGGAGTCTGACACATTGATTATCGGATAGAACCACAGTCTGATACACTGATTATCGGACAGACCCGCACTCTGACACACCAGTTATTGGACAGACCCGCAGTCTGACACAATGATTATCGGATAGACCCGCAGTCTGACACACCAGTTATTGGACAGACCCGCAGTCTGACACAATGATTATCGGACAGACCCACAGTCTGACACACTGATTATCGGATAGACCCGCAGTCTGATACATTGATTATTGGACAGACCCGCACTCTGAGACACTGGTTATTGGATAGACCCGCAGTCTGACACATTGATTATCGGACAGAACCACAGTCTGACACACTGATTATCGGATCGACCCGCAGTCTGACACACTGATTATAGGATAGACCCGCATTCTGACACACTGATTAGCGGATAGACTATCGGTCTGACACACTGATTATGGACAGACCCGCAGTCTGACACACTGGTTATCGGATAAACCCTCAGCCTGACACACTGATTATCCTACAGACTCGCAGTCTGACACACTGCTTAAAAGACAGATCCACAGTCTGACACACTGATTTTCGGACAGACCCGTAGTCTGACACACTGGTTATTGGATAGACCTGCAGTCTGACACACTGATTATCGTATAGACCCGCAAGCTGACACACTGATTATCTGACAGACCCACTGTGTGATACACTGATTATCGGATAAACCCGCAGTCTGACACACTGGTTATTGGATAGACCCGCAAACTGACTCACTGTTTATCTGACAGACCCGCAGTCTGACACACTGATTTTCGGACAGACCCGCAGTCTGAAACACTGGTTATTGGAGAGACCTGCAGTCTGACACACTGATTATCTGACAGACCCACAGTTTGACACACTGATTATCGGATAAACCCGCAGTATGACACACTGGTTATCGAATAAACCCGCAGTCTGACACACTGATTATCGGATCGACTCGCAGTCTGACACACAGATTATCAGACAGACCTGCAGTCTGACACACTGATAATCGGACAGACCCGCAGTCTGACACACTGGTTATTGGACAGACCCGCTGTCTGACACACTAATTATCGGATGGACCCGTAGTCTGACACACTGGCTATAGGATGGACCCGCATTCTGCCACATTGATTATCGGATACACCCTCAGTCTGACACGCAGATCATTGGATAGACCCGCAGTCTGACACACAGATTATCGGATCGACCTGCAGTCTGACACACTGGTAAAACGATAGACCCGCATTCTGACACACTGGTTATCGGACAGACCCGCAGTCTGACACGTTGATTATCGGATAGGCTCGCAGTCTGACACTGATTATTGGCAGACCCGCAGTCTGACACACTGGTTATCAGATAGACCCGCTGTCTGACCCACTGATTATCGGATAGACCCGCTGTCTGACACAGTGATTATTGGATTGTCCCGCAGTCTGACACACTGATTATCGTGCAGACCCGCAGTCTGACACACTGAATATCGGACAGACACGCAGTCTGACACACTGATTATCGGATAGACTCGCAGTCTGACACACAGATTATCAGACAGACCTGCAGTCTGACACACTGGTTATCGGATAGACCCGCAGTCTGACACACTGGTTATCGGATAGACCCGCAGTCTGACACACTGATTATCGGACAGACCCGCAGTCTGACACACTGGTTATCGGATAGACCCGCAGTCTGACACACTGATTATCGGATAGACCCGCAGTCTGACACACTGATTATCGGATCGACCCATAGTCTGACACACTGGCTATAGGATGGACCCGCATTCTGACACACTGATTAACAGATAGACCCGCAGTCTGACACATTGATTATCGGACAGACCTGCAGCCTGACACACTGGTTATCGGATAAACCCGCAGTCTTACACACTGAATATCGGACAGACCCGCAGTCTGACACACTGATTATCGGAAAGACTCGCAGTCTGACACACTGATTATCGGGTAGACACGCAGTCTGACACACTGATTATCGGATAGACCCGCAATCTGACACACTGATTATCGGACAGACCCGCACTCTGCAACACTAGTTATTGGACAGACCCGCAGTCTGACACACCGATTATCGGACAGACCCGCTCTCTGACACACTGATTATCGGGTAGACACGCAGTCTGGCACACAGATTATCAGACAGACCCGCAGTCTGACACACTGGTTATCAGATCGACCCACAGTCTAATACATTGATTATCAGACAGATCCTCAGTCTGACACACTGGTTAACGGATAAACCAGCAGTTGGACACACTGAATATCGGACAGACACGCAGTATGACACACTGATTATCGGACAGACCCACAATCTGCCACATTGATTATCGGATCGACCCGCAGTCTGACACACTGGTTATAGGATAGACCCGCAGTCTGACACACTGATTATCGGATCGACCCGCAGTCTGACACACTGATTATCGGATCGACCCGCAGTCTGACACACTGATTACTGGACAGACCCACATTCTAACACACGGTTATTGGATCAACTCACAGTCTGACACACTGGTTACAGGATAGATCCGCAGTCTGACACACTGGATATCGGATAGACCCGCAGTCTGACACACTGATTATCAGACAGATCCGCAGTCTGACACACTGGTTATCAGATCGACCTACAGTCTGATACATTGATTATCAGACAGATCCTCAGTCTGACACACTGAATATCGGATAAACCAGCAGTTGGACACACTGAATATCGGACAGACACGCAGTGTGACACACTGATTATCGGACAGACCCACAATCTGCCACATTGATTATCGGATCGACCCGCAGTCTGACACACTGGTTATAGGATAGACCCGCAGTCTGACACACTGATTATCGGATAGACCCGCAGTCTGACACACTGATTATCGGATCGACCCGCAGTCTGACACACTGATTATCGGACAGACCCGCAGTCTGACACACTGATTATCGGATAGACCCGCAGTCTGACACACTGATTATCGGTTTGACCCGCAGTCTGACACACTGATTATCAGACAGACCCGCAGTCTGACACACTGATTATCGGATAGACCCGCAGTCTGACACACTGATTATCGGATCGACCCGCAGTCTGACACACTGATTATCAGACAGACCCGCAGTCTGACACACTGATTATCGGATACACACGCAGTCTGACACACGGATTATCGGATAGACACGCAGTCTGAAACATTGATTATTGGACAGACCTGCACTCTGACACACTGGTTATTGGACAGACCCACAGTCTGACACATTGATTATCGGATACACCCTCAGTCTGACACACTGATTATCGGATAGACCCGCAGTCTGACACACTGATTATCAGACAGACCCGCAATCTGACACACTGGTTATTGGATAGACCTGCAGTCTGACACACTGCTTAACAGACAGACCCGCAGTCTGACACACTGATTATCGGACAGACCCGCCGTCTGACACACTGATTATCGGACAGACCCGCAGTCTGACACACTGATTATCGGTTCGACCCGCAGTCTGACACACTGATTATCAGACAGACCCGCACTCTGCAACACTAGTTATTGGACAGACCCGCAGTCTGACACACCGATTATCGGACAGACCCGCTCTCTGACACACTGATTATCGGGTAGACACGCAGTCTGGCACACAGATTATCAGACAGACCCGCAGTCTGACACACTGGTTATCAGATCGACCCACAGTCTAATACATTGATTATCAGACAGATCCTCAGTCTGACACACTGGTTAACGGATAAACCAGCAGTTGGACACACTGAATATCGGACAGACACGCAGTATGACACACTGATTATCGGACAGACCCACAATCTGCCACATTGATTATCGGATCGACCCGCAGTCTGACACACTGGTTATAGGATAGACCCGCAGTCTGACACACTGATTATCGGATCGACCCGCAGTCTGACACACTGATTATCGGATCGACCCGCAGTCTGACACACTGATTACTGGACAGACCCACATTCTAACACACGGGTTATTGGATCAACTCACAGTCTGACACACTGGTTACAGGATAGATCCGCAGTCTGACACACTGGATATCGGATAGACCCGCAGTCTGACACACTGATTATCAGACAGATCCGCAGTCTGACACACTGGTTATCAGATCGACCTACAGTCTGATACATTGATTATCAGACAGATCCTCAGTCTGACACACTGAATATCGGATAAACCAGCAGTTGGACACACTGAATATCGGACAGACACGCAGTGTGACACACTGATTATCGGACAGACCCACAATCTGCCACATTGATTATCGGATCGACCCGCAGTCTGACACACTGGTTATAGGATAGACCCGCAGTCTGACACACTGATTATCGGATAGACCCGCAGTCTGACACACTGATTATCGGATCGACCCGCAGTCTGACACACTGATTATCGGACAGACCCGCAGTCTGACACACTGATTATCGGATAGACCCGCAGTCTGACACACTGATTATCGGTTTGACCCGCAGTCTGACACACTGATTATCAGACAGACCCGCAGTCTGACACACTGATTATCGGATAGACCCGCAGTCTGACACACTGATTATCGGATCGACCCGCAGTCTGACACACTGATTATCAGACAGACCCGCAGTCTGACACACTGATTATCGGATACACACGCAGTCTGACACACGGATTATCGGATAGACACGCAGTCTGAAACATTGATTATTGGACAGACCTGCACTCTGACACACTGGTTATTGGACAGACCCACAGTCTGACACATTGATTATCGGATACACCCTCAGTCTGACACACTGATTATCGGATAGACCCGCAGTCTGACACACTGATTATCAGACAGACCCGCAATCTGACACACTGGTTATTGGATAGACCTGCAGTCTGACACACTGCTTAACAGACAGACCCGCAGTCTGACACACTGATTATTGGACAGACCCGCAGTCTGACACACTGATTATCGGATAGACCCGCAGTCTGACACACTGATTATCAGACAGACCCGCAATCTGACACACTGGTTATCGGATAGACCCGCAGTCTGACACACTGATTATCAGACAGACCCGCAGTTTGACACACTGATTATCGGACAGACCCTCAGTCTGACACACTGAATATCGGACAGACCTGCATTCTGACACACTGGCTATCGGACAGACCCACAGTATGACACACTGATTACTGGACAGACCCACATTCTAACACACGGGTTATTGGATCGACTCACAGTCTGACACACTGGTTACAGGATAGATCCGCAGTCTGACACACTGGATATCGGAAAGACCCGCAGTCTGACACACTGATTATCAGACAGACCCGCAGTCTGACACACTGAATATCGGACAGACACGCAGTCTGACACACTGATTATCGGATAGACATGCAGTCTGACACATTGATTATCGAACAGACCCACAGTCTGCCACATTGATTATCCGATACACCCTCAGTCTGACACACAGATTATCGGATCGACCCGCATTCTGACACACTTTCTATTGGACAGACCCGCAGTCTGACACACTGATTAGCGGATAGACTACCGGTCTGACACACTGATTATCGGACAGACCCCCAGTCTGACACACTGGTTATCGGATAGACCCTCAGCCTGACAAACTGATTATCGGACAGACTCGCAGTCTGACACACTGCTTAAAAGACAGATCCACAGTCTGACACACTGATTTTCGGACAGACCTGTAGTCAGACACACTGGTTATTGGATAGTCCTGCAGTCCGACACATTGATTATCGGATAGACTCGCAAACTGACACACTGATTATCTGACAGACCCGCAGTCTGACACACTGATTTTCGGACAGACCCGCAGTCTGAAACACTGGTTATTGGATAGACCTGCAGTCTGACACACTGATTATCGGATAGACCCGCATTCTGACACACTGATTACCTGACAGACCCGCAGTTTGACACACTGATTATCGGATAAACCCGCAGTATGACACACTGGTTATCGAATACACTCGCAGTCTGACACACTGATTATCAGATAGAACCACAGTCTGATACACTGATTATCGGATAGACTCGCAGTCTGACACACAGATTATCAGACAGATCTGCAGTCTGACACACTGATTATCGGACAGACCTGCAGTCTGACACACTGGTTATTGGACAGACCCGCAGTCTGACACACTGATTATCGGACAGACCCGCAGTCTGACACACTAATTATTGGATAGACCCGCAGTCTGACACACTGATTATCGGATAGACCCGCAGTCTGACACACTGGTTATAGGATAGACCCGCAGTCTGACACACTGATTATCGGATAGACCCGCAGTCTGACACACTGATTTTCGGATCGACCCGCAGTCTGACACACTGATTATCGGACAGACCCGCAGTCTGACACACTGATTATCGGATAGACACGCAGTCTGACACACTGATTATCGGTTCGACCCGCAGTCTGACACACTGATTATCAGACAGACCCACACTCTGCAACACTAGTTATTGGACAGACCCGCAGTCTGACACACCGATTATCGGACAGACCCGCACTGTGACACACTGATTATCGGGTAGACACGCAGTCTGGCACACTGATTATCAGACAGACCCGCAGTCTGACACACTGGTTATCGGATCGACCCACAGTCTGATACATTGATTATCAGACAGATCCTCAGTCTGACACACTGGTTAACGGATAAACCAGCAGTTGGACACACTGAATATCGGACAGACACGCAGTGTGACACACTGATTATCGGACAGACCCACATTCTGCCACATTGATTATCGGATCGACCCGCAGTCTGACACACTGATTATTGGACAGACCCACAATCTGCCACATTGATTATCGGATCGACCTGCAGTCTGACACACTGGTTATAGGATAGACCCGCAGTCTGACACACTGATTATCGGATAGACCCGCAGTCTGACACACTGATTATCGGATCGACCCGCAGTCTGACACACTGATTATCGGACAGACCCGCAGTCTGACACACTGATTATCAGACAGACCCGCAGTCTGACACACTGATTATCGGATGGACACGCAGTCTGACACACGGATTATTGGATAGACACACAGTCTGAAACATTGATTATTGGACAGACCCGCACTCTGAGACATTGGTTATTGGACAGACCCACAGTCTGCCACATTGATTATCGGATACACCCTCAGTCTGACACACTGGTTATATTATAGACCCGCATTCTGACACACTTTCTATCGGACAGACCCGCAGTCTGACACACTGATTAGCGGATAGACTACCAGTCTGACACACTGATTATCGGACTGACCCGCAATCTGACACACTGGTTATCGGATAAACCCACAGCCTGACACACTGATTATCGGAAGACCCGCTCTCTGACACACTAGTTATTGGACAGACCCGCAGTCTGACACATTGATTATCGGATAAACCCGCAGTCTGTTACACTGAATATCGGATAGACCCGCAGTCTGACACACTGATTATCGGACAGACCCGCAGTCTGACACACTGATTATCGGACAGACCCGCAGTCTGACACACTGAATATCGGACAGACCTGCATTCTGACACACTGGCTATCGGACAGACCCACAGTATGACACACTGATTACTGGACAGACCCACATTCTAACACACGGGTTATTGGATCGACTCACAGTCTGACACACTGGTTACAGGATAGATCCGCAGTCTGACACACTGGATATCGGAAAGACCCGCAGTCTGACACACTGATTATCAGACAGACCCGCAGTCTGACACACTGAATATCGGACAGACACGCAGTCTGACACACTGATTATCGGATAGACATGCAGTCTGACACATTGATTATCGAACAGACCCACAGTCTGCCACATTGATTATCGGATACACCCTCAGTCTGACACACAGATTATCGGATCGACCCGCATTCTGACACACTTTCTATTGGACAGACCCGCAGTCTGACACACTGATTATCGGATAGACCCTCAGCCTGACAAACTGATTATCGGACAGACTCGCAGTCTGACACACTGCTTAAAAGACAGATCCACAGTCTGACACACTGATTTTCGGACAGACCTGTAGTCAGACACACTGGTTATTGGATAGTCCTGCAGTCCGACACATTGATTATCGGATAGACTCGCAAACTGACACACTGATTATCTGACAGACCCGCAGTCTGACACACTGATTTTCGGACAGACCCGCAGTCTGAAACACTGGTTATTGGATAGACCTGCAGTCTGACACACTGATTATCGGATAGACCCGCATTCTGACACACTGATTACCTGACAGACCCGCAGTTTGACACACTGATTATCGGATAAACCCGCAGTATGACACACTGGTTATCGAATACACTCGCAGTCTGACGCACTGATTATCAGATAGAACCACAGTCTGATACACTGATTATCGGATAGACTCGCAGTCTGACACACAGATTATCAGACAGACCTGCAGTCTGACACACTGATTATCGGACAGACCTGCAGTCTGACACACTGGTTATTGGACAGACCCGCAGTCTGACACACTGATTATCGGACAGACCCGCAGTCTGACACACTAATTATTGGATAGACCCGCAGTCTGACACACTGTTTATTTGCAGACACACAGTCTTACACACTGATTATCGTACAGACCCACAGTCTGACACACTGGTTCTTGGACATACCCGCTGTCTGACCCACTGCTTATCGGATAGACCCGAAGTCTGACACACTGATTATCGGACAGACCCGCAGTCTGACACACTGATTATCGGATAGACTCGCAGTCTGACACACTGGTTATAGGATAGACCCGAAGTCTGACACACTGATTATCGGACAGACCCGCAGTCTGACACACTGATTATCGGATAGACCCGCAGTCTGACACACTGGTTATAGGATAGACCCGCAGTCTGACACACTGATTATCGGATAGACCCGCAGTCTGACACACTGATTATCGGATCGACCCGCAGTCTGACACACTGATTATCGGACAGACCCGCAGTCTGACACACTGATTATCGGATAGACACGCAGTCTGACACACTGATTATCGGTTCGACCCGCAGTCTGACACACTGATTATCAGACAGACCCACACTCTGCAACACTAGTTATTGGACAGACCCGCAGTCTGACACACCGATTATCGGACAGACCCGCACTGTGACACACTGATTATCGGGTAGACACGCAGTCTGGCACACTGATTATCAGACAGACCCGCAGTCTGACACACTGGTTATCGGATCGACCCACAGTCTGATACATTGATTATCAGACAGATCCTCAGTCTGACACACTGGTTAACGGATAAACCAGCAGTTGGACACACTGAATATCGGACAGACACGCAGTGTGACACACTGATTATCGGACAGACCCACATTCTGCCACATTGATTATCGGATCGACCCGCAGTCTGACACACTGATTATTGGACAGACCCACAATCTGCCACATTGATTATCGGATCGACCTGCAGTCTGACACACTGGTTATAGGATAGACCCGCAGTCTGACACACTGATTATCGGATAGACCCGCAGTCTGACACACTGATTATCGGATCGACCCGCAGTCTGACACACTGATTATCGGACAGACCCGCAGTCTGACACACTGGTTATCGGATAAACCCACAGCCTGACACACTGATTATCGGAAGACCCGCTCTCTGACACACTAGTTATTGGACAGACCCGCAGTCTGACACATTGATTATCGGATAAACCCGCAGTCTGTTACACTGAATATCGGACAGACCCGCAGTCTGACACACTGATTATCGGACAGACCCGCTCTCTGACACACTGGTTATTGGACAGACCCGCAGTCTGACACATTGATTAGCGGATACGCCCTCAGTCTGACACACTGTTTATCGGATTGACTACCAGTCTGACACACTGATTATCGGACAGACACGCAGTCTGACACACTGGTTATTGGATAGACCTGCAGTCTGACACAATGATTATCGGATAGACCCGCAGTCTGACACACTGATTCTCTGACAGACCCGCAGTCTGACACACTGATTTTCGGACAGACCCGCAGTCTGAAACACTGGTTATTGGATAGACCTGGAGTCTGACACACTGATTATTGGACAGACCCGCAAACTGACACACTGATTATCGGATAGACCCGCAGTCTGACACATTGATTATCTGACAGACACGCAGTCTGACACACTGATTTTCAGACAGACCCGCAGTCTGACACACTGGTTATTGGATAGACCTGCAGTCTGGCACACTGATTATCGGATAGACCCGCAGTCTGACACACTGATTATTGACAGACACGCAGTCTTACACACTGATTATCGTACAGACCCACAGTCTGACACATTGATTATCGGATACACCCTCAGTCTGACACACTGATTATAGGATAGACCCGCAGTCTGACACACTGATTATCTGACAGACCCGCAGTCTGACACACTGATGTTCGGACAGACCCGCAGTCTGACACACTGGTTATTGGATAGACCTGCAGTCTGACACACTGATTATTGGACAGACCCGCAAAATGACACATTGATTATCGGATAGACCCGCAGTCTGACACACTGATTATCCGACAGACACGCAGTCTGACACACTGATTTTCGGACAGACCCGCAGTCTGACACACTGGTTATTGGATAGACCTGCAGTCTGGCACACTGATTATCGGATAGACCCGCAGTCTGACACACTGTTTATTTGCAGACACACAGTCTTACACACTGATTATCGTACAGACCCACAGTCTGACACACTGGTTCTTGGACATACCCGCTGTCTGACCCACTGCTTATCGGATAGACCCGAAGTCTGACACACTGATTATCGGACAGACCCGCAGTCTGACACACTGATTATCGGATAGACTCGCAGTCTGACACACAGATTATCAGACAGACCTGCAGTCTGACACAGTGATAATCGGACAGACCCGCAGTCTGACACACTGATTATCGGATAGCCCGCTGTCTGACACATTGATTATTGGATCGTCCCGCAGTCTGGCACATTGATTATCGGATCGACCCGCAGTCTGACACGTTGACTATCGGACAGATCTGCAGTCTGACACACTGGTTATCGGATAAATCCGCAGTCTGTTACACTGAATATCGGACAGACCCGCAGTCTGACACACTGATTATCGGATAGACCCGCAGTCTGATACACTGATTATCGGACAGACCCGCTCTCTGACACACTAGTTATTGGACAGACCCGCAGTCTGACACATTGATTATCGGATACACCCTCAGTCTGACACACTGTTTATCGGATTGACTACCAGTCTGACACAATGATTATCGGATCGACCCGCAGTCTGACACACTGTTTATCGGACAGACCCGCAGTCTGACACACCATTAATTGGACAGACCCGCAATCTGACACACTGATTATTGGACAGACCGGCTATCTGACACACTGGTTATTGGACAGACCCGCAGTCTGACACACTGGTTAACAGACAGACCCGCATTCTGACACACTGATTATCGGACAGACCCGCGGTCTGACACACTGATTATCGGACAGACCCGCAGTCTGACACACCATTAATTGGACAGACCCGCAATCTGACACACCAGTTATTGGACAGACCTGCTATCTGACACACTGGTTATTGGACAGACCCGCAGTCTGACACACTGGTTGACAGACAGACCCGCATTCTGACACACTGATTATCGGACAGACCCGCAGACTGACACACTGGTTATCAGACAGACACGCAGTCTGACACAGTGATTATCGGACAGACCCGCAGTCTGACACACTGGAAATCGGACAGACCCGCAGTCTGACACACTGATTATCGGATAGACGCGCAGTCTGACACACTGGTTATCGAATAAACCCGCAGCCTGACACACTGAATATCGGATAGACCCGCAGTCTGACACACTGATTATACGATAGACGCGCAGTATGACACACTGGATATCGGACAGACCTGCAGTCTGACACACTGGTTATTGGATCGACCCGCAGTCTGACACACTGCTTATCAAATAGACCCGCAGTCTGACACACTGAATATCGGATAGACCCGCAGTCTGACACACTGATTATCGGATAGACCCGCAGTCTGACGCACTGATTATCGGATCGACCCGCAGTCTGACACACTGATTATCGGACAGACCCGCCGTCTGACACACTGATTATCGGATAGACCCGCAGTCTGACACACTGATTATCGGTTCGACCCGCAGTCTGACACACTGATTATCAGACAGACCCGCAGTCTGACACACCGATTATCGGACAGACCCGCACTGTGACACACTGATTATCGGGTAGACACGCAGTCTGGCACACTGATTATCAGACAGACCCGCAGTCTGACACACTGGTTATCGGATCGACCCACAGTCTGATACATTGATTATCAGACAGATCCTCAGTCTGACACACTGTTTAACGGATAAACCAGCAGTTGGACACACTGAATATCGGACAGACACGCAGTGTGACACACTGATTATCGGACAGACCCACAATCTGCCACATTGATTATCGGATCGACCCGCAGTCTGACACACTGATTATTGGACAGACCCACAATCTGCCACATTGATTATCGGATCGACCCGCAGTCTGACACACTGGTTATAGGATAGACCCGCAGTCTGACACACTGATTATCGGATAGACCCGCAGTCTGACACACTGATTATCGGATCGACCCGCAGCCTGACACACTGATTATTGGACAGACCCACAATCTGCCACATTGATTATCGGATCGACCCGCAGTCTGACACACTGGTTATAGGATAGACCCGCAGTCTGACACACTGATTATCGGATAGACCCGCAGTCTGACACACTGATTATCGGATCGACCCGCAGCCTGACACACTGATTATCGGACAGACCCGCAGTCTGACACACTGATTATCGGATAGACCCGCAGTCTGACACACTGATTATCGGTTCGACACGCAGTCTGACACACTGATTATCAGACAGACCCGCAGTCTGACACACTGATTATCGGATCGACCCGCAGTCTGACACACTGATTATTGGACAGACCCACAATCTGCCACATTGATTATCGGATCGACCCGCAGTCTGACACACTGGGTATAGGATAGACCCGCAGTCTGACACACTGATTATCAGACAGACCCGCAGTCTGACACACTGAATATCGGACAGACACGCAGTCTGACACACTGATTATCGGATAGACATGCAGTCTGACACATTGATTATCGAACAGACCCACAGTCTGCCACATTGATTATCGGATACACCCTCAGTCTGACACACAGATTATCGGATCGACCCGCATTCTGACACACTTTCTATTGGACAGACCCGCAGTCTGACACACAGATTAGCGGATAGACTACCGGTCTGACACACTGATTATCGGACAGACCCGCAGTCTGACACACTGGTTATCGGATAGACCCTCAGCCTGACAAACTGATTATCGGACAGACTCGCAGTCTGACACACTGCTTAAAAGACAGATCCACAGTCTGACACACTGATTTTCGGACAGACCTGTAGTCAGACACACTGGTTATTGGATAGTCCTGCAGTCCGACACATTGATTATTGGATAGACTCGCAAACTGACACACTGATTATCTGACAGACCCGCAGTCTGACACACTGATTTTCGGACAGACCCGCAGTCTGAAACACTGGTTATTGGATAGACCTGCAGTCTGACACACTGATTATCGGATAGACCCGCATTCTGACACACTGATTACCTGACAGACCCGCAGTTTGACACACTGATTATCGGATAAACCCGCAGTATGACACACTGGTTATCGAATACACTCGCAGTCTGACACACTGATTATCAGATAGAACCACAGTCTGATACACTGATTATCGGATAGACTCGCAGTCTGACACACAGATTATCAGACAGACCTGCAGTCTGACACACTGGTTATTGGACAGACCCGCAGTCTGACACACTGATTATCGGACAGACCCGCAGTCTGACACACTAATTATTGGATAGACCCGCAGTCTGACACACTGATTATCGGATAGACCCGCAGTCTGACACACTGGTTATAGGATAGACCCGCAGTCTGACACACTGATTATCGGATCGACCCGCAGTCTGACACACTGATTATCGGACAGACCCGCAGTCTGACACACTGATTATCGGATAGACCCGCAGTCTGACACACTGATTATCGGTTCGACCCGCAGTCTGACACACTGATTATCAGACAGACCCACACTCTGCAACACTAGTTATTGGACAGACCCGCAGTCTGACACACCGATTATCGGACAGATCCGCACTGTGACACACTGATTATCGGGTAGACACGCAGTCTGGCACACTGATTATCAGACAGACCCGCAGTCTGACACACTGGTTATCGGATCGACCCACAGTCTGATACATTGATTATCAGACAGATCCTCAGTCTGACACACTGGTTAACGGATAAACCAGCAGTTGGACACACTGAATATCGGACAGACACGCAGTGTGACACACTGATTATCGGACAGACCCACATTCTGCCACATTGATTATCGGATCGACCCGCAGTCTGACACACTGATTATCGGACAGACCCGCAGACTGACACACTGGTTATCAGACAGACACGCAGTCTGACACAGTGATTATCGGACAGACCCGCAGTCTGACACACTGGATATCGGACAGACCCGGAGTCTGACACACTGATTATCGGATAGACCCGCAGCCTGACACACTGGTTATCGAATAAACCGGCAGCCTGACACACTGAATATCGGACAGACCCGCAGTCTGACACACTGATTATACGATAGACGCGCAGTCTGACACACTGGATATCGGACAGACCTGCAGTCTGACACACTGCTTATCAAATAGACCCGCAGTCTGACACACTGCTTATCAGATAGACCCACAGTCTAACACACTGATTATCGGACAGACCCGCAGTCTGACACACTGGTTATTGGATAGACCCGCAGTCTGACAAACTGGTTATTGGATTGACCCGCAGTCTGACACACTGGTTATTGGATAGACCTGCAGTCTGACACACTGGTTATTGGATAGACCCGCAGTCTGACACACTGGATTTCGGGCAGACCTGCAATCTGACACACTGGTTATTGGAACGACCCGCAGTCTGACACACTGATTATCGGATAGCCCGCTGTCTGACACAGTGATTATTGGATCGTCCCGCAGTCTGACACATTGATTATCGGATCGACCCGCAGTCTGACAGGTTGACTATCGGACAGATCTGCAGTCTGACACACTGGTTATCGGATAAATCCGCAGTCTGACACACTGGTTAACAGACAGACCCGCATTCTGACACACTGATTATCGGACAGACCCGCAGTCTGACACACTGGTTATCAGACAGACCCGCAGTCTGACACAGTGGTTATTGGACAGACCCGCAGTCTGACACACTGATTTTCGGACAGACCCGCAGTCTGACACACTGATTATCGGATAGAACAACAGTCTGATACGCTGATGATTGGACAGACCCGCAGTCTGACACACTGATTATCGGATAGACCCGCAGTCTGACACACTGATTATCGGATAGAACCGCAGTCTGATACACTGATTATCGGAAAGACTCGCAGTCTGACACACTGATTATCGGATAGACACGCAGTCTGACACACTGATTATCGGAGAGACCCGCAATCTGACACACTGATTATCGGACAGACCCGCACTCTGCAACACTAGTTATTGGACAGACCCGCAGTCTGACACACTGATTATCGGACAGACCCGCACTGTGACACACTGATTATCGGGTAGACACGCAGTCTGATACACTGATTATCGGAAAGACTCGCAGTCTGACACACTGATTATCGGATAGACACGCAGTCTGACACACTGATTATCAGACAGACCCGCAGTCTGACACACTGGTTATCGGATCGACCCATAGTCTGATACATTGATTATCAGACAGATCCTCAGTCTGACACACTGGTTAACGGATAAACCAGCAGTTGGACACACTGAATATCGGACAGACACGCAGTGTGACACACTGATTATCGGACAGACCCACAATCTGCCACATTGATTATCGGATCGACCCGCAGTCTGACACACTGATTATTGGACAGACCCACAATCTGCCACATTGATTATCGGATCGACCCGCAGTCTGACACACTGGTTATAGGATAGACCCGCAGTCTGACGCACTGATTATCGGATAGACCCGCAGTCTGACACACTGATTATCGGACAGACCCGCCGTCTGACACACTGATTATCGGATAGACCCGCAGTCTGACACACTGATTATCGGTTCGACCCGCAGTCTGACACACTGATTATCAGACAGACCCGCAGTCTGACACACTGATTATCGGACAGACCCGCAATCTGCAACACTAGTTATTGGACAGACCCGCAGTCTGACACACCGATTATCGGACAGACCCGCACTGTGACACACTGATTATCGGGTAGACACGCAGTCTGGCACACTGATTATCAGACAGACCCGCAGTCTGACACACTGGTTATCGGATCGACCCACAGTCTGATACATTGATTATCAGACAGATCCTCAGTCTGACACACTGGTTAACGGATAAACCAGCAGTTGGACACACTGAATATCGGACAGACACGCAGTGTGACACACTGATTATCGGACAGACCCACAATCTGCCACATTGATTATCGGATCGACCCGCAGTCTGACACACTGATTATTGGACAGACCCACAATCTGCCACATTGATTATCGGATCGACCCGCAGTCTGACACACTGGTTATAGGATAGACCCGCAGTCTGACACACTGATTATTGGACAGACCCACAATCTGCCACATTGATTATCGGATCGACCCGCAGTCTGACACACTAGTTATAGGATAGACCCGCAGTCTGACACACTGATTATCGGATAGACCCGCAGTCTGACACACTGATTATCGGATCGACCCGCAGTCTGACACACTGATTATCGGACAGACCCGCAATCTGCAACACTAGTTATTGGACAGACCCGCAGTCTGACACACCGATTATCGGACAGACCCGCACTGTGACACACTGATTATCGGGTAGACACGCAGTCTGGCACACTGATTATCAGACAGACCCGCAGTCTGACACACTGGTTATCGGATCGACCCACAGTCTGATACATTGATTATCAGACAGATCCTCAGTCTGACACACTGGTTAACGGATAAACCAGCAGTTGGACACACTGAATATCGGACAGACACGCAGTGTGACACACTGATTATCGGACAGACCCACAATCTGCCACATTGATTATCGGATCGACCCGCAGTCTGACACACTGATTATTGGACAGACCCACAATCTGCCACATTGATTATCGGATCGACCCGCAGTCTGACACACTGGTTATAGGATAGACCCGCAGTCTGACACACTGATTATTGGACAGACCCACAATCTGCCACATTGATTATCGGATCGACCCGCAGTCTGACACACTAGTTATAGGATAGACCCGCAGTCTGACACACTGATTATCGGATAGACCCGCAGTCTGACACACTGATTATCGGATCGACCCGCAGTCTGACACACTGATTATCGGACAGACCCGCCGTCTGACACACTGATTATCGGATAGACCCGCAGTCTGACACACTGATTATCGGTTCGACACGCAGTCTGACACACTGATTATCAGACAGACCCGCAGTCTGACACACTGATTATCGGATCGACCCGCAGTCTGACACACTGATTATTGGACAGACCCACAATCTGCCACATTGATTATCGGATCGACCCGCAGTCTGACACACTGGTTATAGGATAGACCCGCAGTCTGACACACTGATTATCAGACAGACCCGCAGTCTGACACACTGAATATCGGACAGACACGCAGTCTGACACACTGATTATCGGATAGACATGCAGTCTGACACATTGATTATCGAACAGACCCACAGTCTGCCACATTGATTATCGGATACACCCTCAGTCTGACACACAGATTATCGGATCGACCCGCATTCTGACACACTTTCTATTGGACAGACCCGCAGTCTGACACACTGATTAGCGGATAGACTACCGGTCTGACACACTGATTATCGGACAGACCCGCAGTCTGACACACTGGTTATCAGATAGACCCTCAGCCTGACAAACTGATTATCGGACAGACTCGCAGTCTGACACACTGCTTAAAAGACAGATCCACAGTCTGACACACTGATTTTCGGACAGACCTGTAGTCAGACACACTGGTTATTGGTTAGTCCTGCAGTCCGACACATTGATTATCGGATAGACTCGCAAACTGACACACTGATTATCTGACAGACCCGCAGTCTGACACACTGATTTTCGGACAGACCCGCAGTCTGAAACACTGGTTATTGGATAGACCTGCAGTCTGACACACTGATTATCGGATAGACCCGCATTCTGACACACTGATTACCTGACAGACCCGCAGTTTGACACACTGATTATCGGATAAACCCGCAGTATGACACACTGGTTATCGAATACACTCGCAGTCTGACACACTGATTATCAGATAGAACCACAGTCTGATACACTGATTATCGGATAGACTCGCAGTCTGACACACAGATTATCAGACAGACCTGCAGTCTGACACACTGATTATCGGACAGACCTGCAGTCTGACACACTGGTTATTGGACAGACCCGCAGTCTGACACACTGATTATCGGACAGACCCGCAGTCTGACACACTAATTATTGGATAGACCCGCAGTCTGACACACTGATTATCGGATAGACCCGCAGTCTGACACACTGGTTATAGGATAGACCCGCAGTCTGACACACTGATTATCGGATAGACCCGCAGTCTGACACACTGATTATCGGATCGACCCGCAGTCTGACACACTGATTATCGGACAGACCCGCAGTCTGACACACTGATTATCGGATAGACCCGCAGTCTGACACACTGATTATCGGTTCGACCCGCAGTCTGACACACTGATTATCAGACAGACCCACACTCTGCAACACTAGTTATTGGACAGACCCGCAGTCTGACACACCGATTATCGGACAGACCCGCACTGTGACACACTGATTATCGGGTAGACACGCAGTCTGGCACACTGATTATCAGACAGACCCGCAGTCTGACACACTGGTTATCGGATCGACCCACAGTCTGATACATTGATTATCAGACAGATCCTCAGTCTGACACACTGGTTAACGGATAAACCAGCAGTTGGACACACTGAATATCGGACAGACACGCAGTGTGACACACTGATTATCGGACAGACCCACATTCTGCCACATTGATTATCGGATCGACCCGCAGTCTGACACACTGATTATTGGACAGACCCACAATCTGCCACATTGATTATCGGATCGACCTGCAGTCTGACACACTGGTTATAGGATAGACCCGCAGTCTGACACACTGATTATCGGATAGACCCGCAGTCTGACACACTGATTATCGGATCGACCCGCAGTCTGACACACTGATTATCGGACAGACCCGCAGTCTGACACACTGGTTATCGGATGGACACGCAGTCTGACACACGGATTATTGGATAGACACGCAGTCTGAAACATTGATTATTGGACAGACCCGCACTCTGAGACATTGGTTATTGGACAGACCCACAGTCTGCCACATTGATTATCGGATACACCCTCAGTCTGACACACTGGTTATATTATAGACCCGCATTCTGACACACTTTCTATCGGACAGACCCGCAGTCTGACACACTGATTAGCGGATAGACTACCAGTCTGACACACTGATTATCGGACTGACCCGCAATCTGACACACTGGTTATCGGATAAACCCACAGCCTGACACACTGATTATCGGAAGACCCGCTCTCTGACACACTAGTTATTGGACAGACCCGCAGTCTGACACATTGATTATCGGATAAACCCGCAGTCTGTTACACTGAATATCGGACAGACCCGCAGTCTGACACACTGATTATCGGACAGACCCGCAGTCTGACACACTGATTATCGGATAGACCCGCAGTCTGATACACTGATTATCGGACAGACCCGCTCTCTGACACACTGGTTATTGGACAGACCCGCAGTCTGACACATTGATTAGCGGATACGCCCTCAGTCTGACACATTGTTTATCGGATTGACTACCAGTCTGACACACTGATTATCGGACAGACTCGCAGTCTGACACACTGGTTATTGGATAGACCTGCAGTCTGACACAATGATTATCGGATAGACCCGCAGTCTGACACACTGATTCTCTGACAGACCCGCAGTCTGACACACTGATATTCGGACAGACCCGCAGTCTGAAACACTGGTTATTGGATAGACCTGGAGTCTGACACACTGATTATTGGACAGACCCGCAAACTGACACACTGATTATCGGATAGACCCGCAGTCTGACACATTGATTATCTGACAGACACGCAGTCTGACACACTGATTTTCAGACAGACCCGCAGTCTGACACACTGGTTATTGGATAGACCTGCAGTCTGGCACACTGATTATCGGATAGACCCGCAGTCTGACACACTGATTATTGACAGACACGCAGTCTTACACACTGATTATCGTACAGACCCACAGTCTGACACATTGATTATCGGATACACCCTCAGTCTGACACACTGATTATAGGATAGACCCGCAGTCTGACACACTGATTATCTGACAGACCCGCAGTCTGACACACTGATGTTCGGACAGACCCGCAGTCTGACACACTGGTTATTGGATAGACCTGTAGTCTGACACACTGATTATTGGACAGACCCGCAAAATGACACATTGATTATCGGATAGACCCGCAGTCTGACACACTGATTATCCGACAGACACGCAGTCTGACACACTGATTTTCGGACAGACCCGCAGTCTGACACACTGGTTATTGGATAGACCTGCAGTCTGGCACACTGATTATCGGATAGACCCGCAGTCTGACACACTGTTTATTTGCAGACACACAGTCTTACACACTGATTATCGTACAGACCCACAGTCTGACACACTGGTTCTTGGACATACCCGCTGTCTGACCCACTGCTTATCGGATAGACCCGAAGTCTGACACACTGATTATCGGACAGACCCGCAGTCTGACACACTGATTATCGGATAGACTCGCAGTCTGACACACAGATTATCAGACAGACCTGCAGTCTGACACAGTGATAATCGGACAGACCCGCAGTCTGACACACTGATTATCGGATAGCCCGCTGTCTGACACATTGATTATTGGATCGTCCCGCAGTCTGGCACATTGATTATCGGATCGACCCGCAGTCTGACACGTTGACTATCGGACAGATCTGCAGTCTGACACACTGGTTATCGGATAAATCCGCAGTCTGTTACACTGAATATCGGACAGACCCGCAGTCTGACACACTGATTATCGGATAGACCCGCAGTCTGATACACTGATTATCGGACAGACCCGCTCTCTGACACACTAGTTATTGGACAGACCCGCAGTCTGACACATTGATTATCGGATACACCCTCAGTCTGACACACTGTTTATCGGATTGACTACCAGTCTGACACAATGATTATCGGATCGACCCGCAGTCTGACACACTGTTTATCGGACAGACCCGCAGTCTGACACACCATTAATTGGACAGACCCGCAATCTGACACACTGATTATTGGACAGACCGGCTATCTGACACACTGGTTATTGGACAGACCCGCAGTCTGACACACTGGTTAACAGACAGACCCGCATTCTGACACACTGATTATCGGACAGACCCGCGGTCTGACACACTGATTATCGGACAGACCCGCAGTCTGACACATCATTAATTGGACAGACCCGCAATCTGACACACTGATTATTGGACAGTCCTGCTATCTGACACACTGGTTATTGGACAGACCCGCAGTCTGACACACTGGTTGACAGACAGACCCGCATTCTGACACACTGATTATCGGACAGACCCGCAGACTGACACACTGGTTATCAGACAGACACGCAGTCTGACACAGTGATTATCGGACAGACCCGCAGTCTGACACACTGGATATCGGACAGACCCGCAGTCTGACACACTGATTATCGGATAGACCCGCAGTCTGACACACTGGTTATCGAATAAACCCGCAGCCTGACACACTGAATATCGGACAGACCCGCAGTCTGACACACTGATTATACGATAGACGCGCAGTCTGACACACTGGATATCGGACAGACCTGCAGTCTGACACACTGGTTATTGGATCGACCCGCAGTCTGACACACTGCTTATCAAATAGACCCGCAGTCTGACACACTGCTTATCAGATAGACCCACAGTCTAACACACTGATTATCGGACAGACCCGCAGTCTGACACACTGGTTATTGGATAGACCCGCAGTCTGACAAACTGGTTATTGGATAGACCCGCAGTCTGACACACTGGTTATTGGATAGACCTGCAGTCTGACACACTGGTTATTGGATAGACCCGCAGTCTGACACACTGGATTTCGGGCAGACCTGCAATCTGACACACTGGTTATTGGAACGACCCGCAGTCTGACACACTGATTATCGGATAGCCCGCTGTCTGACACAGTGATTATTGGATCGTCCCGCAGTCTGACACATTGATTATCGGATCGACCCGCAGTCTGACAGGTTGACTATCGGACAGATCTGCAGTCTGACACACTGGTTATCGGATAAATCCGCAGTCTGACACACTGGTTAACAGACAGACCCGCATTCTGACACACTGATTATCGGACAGACCCGCAGTCTGACACACTGGTTATCAGACAGACCCGCAGTCTGACACAGTGGTTATTGGACAGACCCGCAGTCTGACACACTGATTTTCGGACAGACCCGCAGTCTGACACACTGATTATCGGATAGAACAACAGTCTGATACGCTGATGATTGGACAGACCCGCAGTCTGACACACTGATTATCGGATAGACCCGCAGTCTGACACACTGATTATCGGATAGAACCGCAGTCTGATACACTGATTATCGGAAAGACTCGCAGTCTGACACACTGATTATCGGATAGACACGCAGTCTGACACACTGATTATTGGAGAGACCCGCAATCTGACACACTGATTATCGGACAGACCCGCACTCTGCAACACTAGTTATTGGACAGACCCGCAGTCTGACACACTGACGATCGGACAGACCCGCACTGTGACACACTGATTATCGGGTAGACACGCAGTCTGACACACTGATTATCAGACAGACCCGCAGTCTGACACACTGGTTATCGGATCGACCCATAGTCTGATACATTGATTATCAGACAGATCCTCAGTCTGACACACTGGTTAACGGATAAACCAGCAGTTGGACACACTGAATATCGGACAGACACGCAGTGTGACACACTGATTATCGGACAGACCCACAATCTGCCACATTGATTATCGGATCGACCCGCAGTCTGACACACTGATTATTGGACAGACCCACAATCTGCCACATTGATTATCGGATCGACCCGCAGTCTGACACACTGGTTATAGGAGAGACCCGCAGTCTGACACACTGATTATCGGATAGACCCGCAGTCTGACACACTGATTATCGGATCGACCCGCAGTCTGACACACTGATTATCGGACAGACCCGCCGTCTGACACACTGATTATCGGATAGACCCGCAGTCTGACACACTGATTATCGGACAGACCCGCACTCTGCAACACTAGTTATTGGACAGACCCGCAGTCTGACACACTGATTATCGGATAGACCCGCAGTCTGACACACTGATTATCGGTTCGACCCGCAGTCTGACACACTGATTATCAGACAGACCCGCAGTCTGACACACTGATTATCGGATCGACCCGCAGTCTGACACACTGATTATTGGACAGACCCACAATCTGCCACATTGATTATCGGATCGACCCGCAGTCTGACACACTGGTTATAGGATAGACCCGCAGTCTGACACACTGATTATCGGATCGACCCGCAGTCTGACACACTGGTTATAGGATAGACCCGCAGTCTGACACACTGATTATCGGACAGACCCGCAGTCTGACACACTGATTATCGGATAGACCCGCAGTCTGACACACTGATTATCGAATAAACCCGCAGCCTGACACACTGAATATCGGACAGACCCGCAGTCTGACACACTGATTATACGATAGACGCGCAGTCTGACACACTGGATATCGGACAGACCTGCAGTCTGACACACTGATTATCGGACAGACCCGCAGTCTGACACACTGTTTATTGGATAGACCCGCAGTCTGACACTCTGGTTATTGGATAGACCCGCAGTCTGACACACTGGTTATTGGATAGACCTGCAGTCTGACACACTGGTTATCGGATAAATCCGCAGTCTGACACACTGGTTAACAGACAGACCCGCATTCTGACACACTGATTATCGGACAGACCCGCAGTCTGACACACTGGTTATCAGACAGACCCGCAGTCTGACACAGTGGTTATTGGATAGACCCGCAGTCTGACACACTGATTATCGGATAGACCCGCAGTCTGACAGACTGATTTTCCGACAGACCCGCAGTCTGACACACTGATTATCGGATAGAACAACAGTCTGATACGCTGATGATTGGACAGACACGCAGTCTGACACACTGACTATCGGACAGACCCACAGTCTGACACACTGATTATTGGACAGACCGGCTATCTGACACACTGGGTATTGGACAGACCCGCAGTCTGACACACTGGTTAACAGACAGACCCGCGGTCTGACACACTGATTATCGGACAGACCCTCAGTCTGACACACCATTAATTGGACAGACCCGCAATCTGACACACTGATTATTGGACAGACCCGCTATCTGACACACTGGTTATTGGACAGACCCGCAGTCTGACACACTGGTTATCGAATAAACCCGCAGCCTGACACACTGAATATCGGACAGACCCGCAATCTGACACACTGATTATTGGACAGACCCGCATTTTGACACACTGATTATCGGACAGACCCGCAGTCTGACACACTGGTTATCAGACAGACCCGCAGTCTGACACAGTGATTATCGGACAGACCCGCAGTCTGACACACTGGTTATCGAATAAACCCGCAGCCTGACACACTGAATATCGGACAGACCCGCAGTCTGACACACTGATTATACGATAGACGCGCAGTCTGACACACTGGATATCGGACAGACCTGCAGTCTGACACACTGGTTATTGGATCGACCCGCAGTCTGACACACTGCTTATCAGATAGACCCGCAGTCTGACACACTGCTTATCAGATAGACCCACAGTCCAACACACTGATTATCGGACAGACCCGCAGTCTGACACACTGGTTATTGGATAGACCCGCAGTCTGACACACTGGTTATTGGATAGACCTGCAGTCTGACACACTGGTTATTGGATAGACCTGCAGTCTGACACACTGGTTATCGGATAAATCCGCAGTCTGAGACACTGGTTATCAGACAGACCCGCAGTCTGACACAGTGGTTATTGGATAGACCCGCAGTCTGACACACTGATTATCGGATAGACCCGCAGTCTGACACACTGATTTTCCGACAGACCCGCAGTCTGACACACTGATTATCGGATAGAACCGCAGTCTGATACACTGATTATTGGACAGACCTGTACTCTGCCAAACTAGTTATTGGACAGACCCGGATTCTGACACATTGATTATTGGACAGACCCACAGTCTGCCACATTAATTATCGGATACACTCTCAGTCGGACACACTGATTATCGGATCGACCCGCAGTCTGACACACTGATTATCGGTCAGATCTTCAGTCTAGCACACTGGTTATCGGATAAACCAGCAGTCTGACACACTGATTATCGGATAGACCCGCAGGCTGATACACTGATTATTGGACAGACCCGCAGTCTGACACACTGATTATTGGCAGACCCGCAGTCTGACACACTGGTTATTGGACAGACCCGCAATCTGACACACTTTTTATCGGGCAGACCCGCAGTCTGACACACTGATTAGCGGATACACCCTCAGTCTGACACACTGATTATCGGATAGACTACCAGTCTGACACACTGATTATCTGATCGACCCGCAGTCTGACACACTGGTTATAGCATAGACCCGAATTCTGACACACATGTTACCGGAGAGACCCACAGTCTGACACATTGATTATCGGACAGACCCACAGTCTGACACACTGATTATCGGATAGACTACCAGTCTGACACACTGGTTATAGGATAGACCCGCAGTCTGACACACTGGTTATCAGACAGACCCACAGTCTGACACACTGATTACTGGACAGACCCGCATTCTAACACATCGGTTATTGGATCAACTCACAGTCTGACACACTGGTTACAGGATAGAATCGCAGTCTGATACACTGGTTATCGGACTGACCCGCAGTCTGACACACTGATTATCGGACAGACCCACATGCTAATCCACGGGTTATAGGATCAACTCACAGTCTGTCACACTGGGTTACAGAATAGAATGACAGTCTGACACACTGGTTACCGGACAGACCCGCAGTCTGACACGCTGGTTATTGGACAGACCCTCAATCTGACACACTGATTATTGGACAGACCCGCAGTCTGACATACTGATTATCGGACAGACACGCAGTCTGACACACTGATTATCGGATCGACCGGCAGTCTGACGCACCGGTTATAGGATAGACCTGCATTCAGAGACACTGGCTATCGGACAGACCCGCAGTCTGACACACTGATTACTGGACAGACCCGCAGTCTGACACACTGATTATTGGACAGACACACAGTCTGACACACTGATTATCGGATAGACTCGCAGTCTGACACAGTGATTATTGGACAGACCCACAGTCTGACACACTGGTTATTGGACAGACCCTCAATCTGACACACTGAGTTTTGGACAGACCCGCAGTCTGACACACTGATTATTGGACAGACCCGCAGTCTGACACATAGATTATTGGACAGACCCGCAGTCTGACACACTGGTTATCGGACAGTCCCACAGTCTGACACACTGATTATTGGACAGACCCGCAGTCTGACACACAGATTATTGGACAGACCCGCAGTCTGACACACTGGTTATCGGACAGACCCACAGCCTGACACACTGCTTACTGGACAGACCCACATGCTAACACACGGGTTATTGGATCAACTCACAGTCTGACACACTGGGTTACAGGATAGAATCGCAGTCTGACACACTGGTTACCAGACAGACCCGCAGTCTGACAGACTGGTTATTGGACAGACCCTCAATCTGACACATTGATTATTGGACAGACCCGCACTCTGACACACTGATTATCGGACAGACAAGCAGTCTGACACACTGATTATCGGATCGACCCGCAGTCTGACACACTGGTTATAGGATAGACCTGAACTCAGACACACTGATTACCGGACAGACTCGCAGTCTGACACACTGATTATCGGACAGACCCGCAGTCTGACACACTGGTTATCGGATAGACCCGCTGTCTGACACACTGATTATCGGTTCGACCCGCAGTCTGACACACTGGTTATAGGATAGACCTGAACTCAGACACACTGATTATCGGACAGACCCGCAGTCTGACACACTGGTTATCGGATAGACTCGCTGTCTGACCCACTGATTATCGGACAGACCCGCAGTCTGACACACTGATTATTGGACAGACTCGCAGTCTGACACACTGATTATCAGACAGACCTGCAGTCTGACACACTGATAATCGGACAGACCCGCAGTCTGACACACTGGTTATCGGATGGACGCACAGTCTGACACACTGATTATCGGATAGACCTGCTGTCTGACACAGTGATTATTGGATCGTCCCGCTGTCTGACACACTGATTATCAGACAGACCCGCAGACTGACACACTGATTATCGGACAGATCTGCAGTCTGGCACACTGATTAGCGGATAGACCCGCAGTCTGACACACTGATTACTGGACAGACCCATATTCTAACACATCGGTTATTGGATCAACTCACAGTCTGACACACTGGTTACAGGAGAGAATCGCAGTCTGATACACTGGTTATCGGACAGACCCTCAGTCTGACACACTGATTATCGGACAGACTACCAGTCTGACACACTGATTATCGGATCGACCCGCAGACTGACACACTGGTTATTGGATAGACCCGCAGTCTGCCACCTTGATTATCGGATACACCCTCAGTCTGACACACTGATTATTGGACAGACCCGCAGTCTGACACACTGAGTATCGGACAGACCCGCAGTCTGACACGCTGATTATTGGACAGACCCGCAGTCTGACACATTGATTATCGGATCGACCCACAGTCTGACACACTGGTCATAGGATAGACCTGCATTCAGACACACTGGCTATCGGACAGACCCACAGTCTGACACACTGATTACTGGGCAACCCACATTCTAACACACGGGTTATTGGATCAACTCACAGTCTGACACACTGGGTTACAGGATAGAATCGCAGTCTGACACACTGGTTAACAGACAGACCCGCAGTCTGACACACTGGTTATTGGACAGACCCGCAGTCTGATACGCTGATTATTGGACAGACCCGCAATCTGACACACTGGTTATCGGACAGACCCGCAGTCTGACACACTGATTATCGGACTGACTCGCAGTCTGACACACTGATTATCGGACAGACCTGCAATCTGACACACTGAAAATCGGACAGATCTGCAGCCTGACACACTGGTTATCGGATAAACCCGCAGTCTGACACACTGATTATCGGACAGACCCGCAATCTGACACACTGATTATCAGACAGACCCGCAGTCTGACACACTGATTATCAGACAGACCCGCAGTCTGACACACTGATTATCGGACAGATCTGCAGCCTGACACACTGGTTATCGGATAAACCCGCAGTCTGACACACTGATTATCGGACAGATCCGCAGTCTGACACATTGACTATAGGATACACCTTCAGTCTGACACACTGCTTATCGGACAGACCCGCAGTCTGACACACTGATTATTGGACAGACCCGCAGTCTGACACACTGAGTATCGGACAGACCCGCAGTCTGACACGCTGATTATTGGACAGACCCGCAGTCTGACACATTGATTATCGGATCGACCCACAGTCTGACACACTGGTCATAGGATAGACCTGCATTCAGACACACTGGCTATCGGACAGACCCACAGTCTGACATACTGATTACTGGGCAACCCTCATTCTAACACACGGGTTATTGGATCAACTCACAGTCTGACACACTGGGTTACAGGATAGAATCGCAGTCTGACACACTGGATATCGGATAGACCCGCAGTCTGACACACTGGTTATTGGACAGACCCGCAGTCTGATACGCTGATTATTGGACAGAACCGCAATCTGACACACTGGTTATCGGACAGACCCGCAGTCTGACACACTGATTATCGGACTGACTCGCAGTCTGACACACTGATTATCGGACAGACCTGCAATCTGACACACTGAAAATCGGACAGATCTGCAGCCTGACACACTGGTTATCGGATAAACCCGCAGTCTGACACACTGATTATCGGACAGATCCGCAGTCTGACACATTGACTATAGGATACACCTTCAGTCTGACACACTGATTATCGCACAGACCCGCAGTCTGACACACTGGTTATTGGATAGACCCTCAATCTGACACACTGATTATCAGACAGACCCGCAGTCTGACACACTGATTATCGGACAGATCTGCAGCCTGACACACTGGTTATCGGATAAACCCGCAGTCTGACACACTGATTATCGGACAGATCCGCAGTCTGACACATTGACTATAGGATACACCTTCAGTCTGACACACTGATTATCGCATAGACCCGCAGTCTGACACACTGGTTATTGGATAGACCCTCAATCTGACACATTGATCATTGGACAGACACGCAATCTGTCACACAGATTATCGGACAGACACGCAGTCTGACCCACTGATTATCGGAGAGACTCGCAGTCTGACACACTGATTATCAGACAGACACGCAGGCCGACACACTGATGAGTGGAGAGACTCGCAGTCTGACACACTGCTTAACAGACAGACCCGCAGTCTGTCACACTGATTATCAGATAGACCCACAGGCCGACACACTGATGAGTGGAGAGACTCGCAGTCTGACACACTGATTATCGGACAGATCTGCAATCTGACACACTGGGTATCGGATAAACCCGCAGTCTGACACACTGATTATCGGACAGATCTGCAGCCTGACACACTGGTTATCGGATAAACCCGCAGTCTGACACACTGATTATCGGACAGATCCGCAGTCTGACACATTGACTATAGGATACACCTTCAGTCTGACACACTGATTATCGGACAGACCCGCAGTCTGACACACTGATTATTGGACAGACCCGCAGTCTGACACACTGAGTATCGGACAGACCCGCAGTCTGACACGCTGATTATTGGACAGACCCGCAGTCTGACACATTGATTATCGGATCGACCCACAGTCTGACACACTGGTCATAGGATAGACCTGCATTCAGACACACTGGCTATCGGACAGACCCACAGTCTGACATACTGATTACTGGGCAACCCTCATTCTAACACACGGGTTATTGGATCAACTCACAGTCTGACACACTGGGTTACAGGATAGAATCGCAGTCTGACACACTGGATATCGGATAGACCCGCAGTCTGACACACTGGTTATTGGACAGACCCGCAGTCTGATACGCTGATTATTGGACAGAACCGCAATCTGACACACTGGTTATCGGACAGACCCGCAGTCTGACACACTGATTATCGGACTGACTCGCAGTCTGACACACTGGTTATCGGATGGACGCACAGTCTGACACACTGATTATCGGATAGACCTGCTGTCTGACACAGTGATTATTGGATCGTCCCGCTGTCTGACACACTGATTATCAGACAGACCCGCAGACTGACACACTGATTATCGGACAGATCTGCAGTCTGGCACACTGATTAGCGGATAGACCCGCAGTCTGACACACTGATTACTGGACAGACCCATATTCTAACACATCGGTTATTGGATCAACTCACAGTCTGACACACTGGTTACAGGAGAGAATCGCAGTCTGATACACTGGTTATCGGACAGACCGCCAGTCTGACACACTGATTATCGGACAGACTACCAGTCTGACACACTGATTATCGGATCGACCCGCAGACTGACACACTGGTTATTGGATAGACCCGCAGTCTGCCACCTTGATTATCGGATACACCCTCAGTCTGACACACTGATTATTGGACAGACCCGCAGTCTGACACACTGAGTATCGGACAGACCCGCAGTCTGACACGCTGATTATTGGACAGACCCGCAGTCTGACACATTGATTATCGGATCGACCCACAGTCTGACACACTGGTCATAGGATAGACCTGCATTCAGACACACTGGCTATCGGACAGACCCACAGTCTGACACACTGATTACTGGGCAACCCACATTCTAACACACGGGTTATTGGATCAACTCACAGTCTGACACACTGGGTTACAGGATAGAATCGCAGTCTGACACACTGGTTAACAGACAGACCCGCAGTCTGACACACTGGTTATTGGACAGACCCGCAGTCTGATACGCTGATTATTGGACAGACCCGCAATCTGACACACTGGTTATCGGACAGACCCGCAGTCTGACACACTGATTATCGGACTGACTCGCAGTCTGACACACTGATTATCGGACAGACCTGCAATCTGACACACTGAAAATCGGACAGATCTGCAGCCTGACACACTGGTTATCGGATAAACCCGCAGTCTGACACACTGATTATCGGACAGACCCGCAATCTGACACACTGATTATCAGACAGACCCGCAGTCTGACACACTGATTATCAGACAGACCCGCAGTCTGACACACTGATTATCGGACAGATCTGCAGCCTGACACACTGGTTATCGGATAAACCCGCAGTCTGACACACTGATTATCGGACAGATCCGCAGTCTGACACATTGACTATAGGATACACCTTCAGTCTGACACACTGATTATCGGACAGACCCGCAGTCTGACACACTGATTATTGGACAGACCCGCAGTCTGACACACTGAGTATCGGACAGACCCGCAGTCTGACACGCTGATTATTGGACAGACCCGCAGTCTGACACATTGATTATCGGATCGACCCACAGTCTGACACACTGGTCATAGGATAGACCTGCATTCAGACACACTGGCTATCCGACAGACCCACAGTCTGACATACTGATTACTGGGCAACCCTCATTCTAACACACGGGTTATTGGATCAACTCACAGTCTGACACACTGGGTTACAGGATAGAATCGCAGTCTGACACACTGGATATCGGATAGACCCGCAGTCTGACACACTGGTTATTGGACAGACCCGCAGTCTGATACGCTGATTATTGGACAGAACCGCAATCTGACACACTGGTTATCGGACAGACCCGCAGTCTGACACACTGATTATCGGACTGACTCGCAGTCTGACACACTGATTATCGGACAGACCTGCAATCTGACACACTGAAAATCGGACAGATCTGCAGCCTGACACACTGGTTATCGGATAAACCCGCAGTCTGACACACTGATTATCGGACAGATCCGCAGTCTGACACATTGACTATAGGATACACCTTCAGTCTGACACACTGATTATCGCACAGACCCGCAGTCTGACACACTGGTTATTGGATAGACCCTCAATCTGACACACTGATTATCAGACAGACCCGCAGTCTGACACACTGATTATCGGACAGATCTGCAGCCTGACACACTGGTTATCGGATAAACCCGCAGTCTGACACACTGATTATCGGACAGATCCGCAGTCTGACACATTGACTATAGGATACACCTTCAGTCTGACACACTGATTATCGCATAGACCCGCAGTCTGACACACTGGTTATTGGATAGACCCTCAATCTGACACATTGATCATTGGACAGACACGCAATCTGTCACACAGATTATCGGACAGACACGCAGTCTGACCCACTGATTATCGGAGAGACTCGCAGTCTGACACACTGATTATCAGACAGACACGCAGGCCGACACACTGATGAGTGGAGAGACTCGCAGTCTGACACACTGCTTAACAGACAGACCCGCAGTCTGTCACACTGATTATCAGATAGACCCACAGGCCGACACACTGATGAGTGGAGAGACTCGCAGTCTGACACACTGATTATCGGACAGATCTGCAATCTGACACACTGGGTATCGGATAAACCCGCAGTCTGACACACTGATTATCGGACAGATCTGCAGCCTGACACACTGGTTATCGGATAAACCCGCAGTCTGACACACTGATTATCGGACAGATCCGCAGTCTGACACATTGACTATAGGATACACCTTCAGTCTGACACACTGATTATCGGACAGACCCGCAGTCTGACACACTGATTATTGGACAGACCCGCAGTCTGACACACTGAGTATCGGACAGACCCGCAGTCTGACACGCTGATTATTGGACAGACCCGCAGTCTGACACATTGATTATCGGATCGACCCACAGTCTGACACACTGGTCATAGGATAGACCTGCATTCAGACACACTGGCTATCGGACAGACCCACAGTCTGACATACTGATTACTGGGCAACCCTCATTCTAACACACGGGTTATTGGATCAACTCACAGTCTGACACACTGGGTTACAGGATAGAATCGCAGTCTGACACACTGGATATCGGATAGACCCGCAGTCTGACACACTGGTTATTGGACAGACCCGCAGTCTGATACGCTGATTATTGGACAGAACCGCAATCTGACACACTGGTTATCGGACAGACCCGCAGTCTGACACACTGATTATCGGACTGACTCGCAGTCTGACACACTGATTATCGGACAGACCTGCAATCTGACACACTGAAAATCGGACAGATCTGCAGCCTGACACACTGATTATCGGAGAGACTCGCAGTCTGACACACTGATTATCAGACAGACACGCAGGCCGACACACTGATGAGTGGAGAGACTCGCAGTCTGACACACTGCTTAACAGACAGACCCGCAGTCTGTCACACTGATTATCAGATAGACCCACAGGCCGACACACTGATGAGTGGAGAGACTCGCAGTCTGACACACTGATTATCGGACAGATCTGCAATCTGACACACTGGGTATCGGATAAACCCGCAGTCTGACAAACTGAATATCGGACAGACCCGCAGTCTGACACACTGATTATCGGAAAGACTTGCTGTCTGACACACTGATTATCGGATCGACCCGCAGTCTGACACACTGATTATCAGATAGACCCGCAGTCTGACACACTGCTTAACAGACAGACCCGCAGTCTGACACACTAGTTATTGGATAAACCCGCAGTCTGACACACTGATTATCGGAAAGACTTGCAGTCTGACACACTGATTATCGGATCGACCCGCAGTCTGACACACTGATTATCGGAGAGACCCGCAGTCTGACACACTGATTATCGGATAGACCCGCAGTCTGACACACTGATTATCAGACAGACCCGCCGTCTGACACACTGATTATCGGACAGACACGCAGTCTGACACACGGATTATCGGATAGACACGCAGTCTGACACACTGATTGTTGGATAGACCCGCAGTCCGACACACTGATTATCGGATCGACCTGCAGTCTGACACACTGGTTATTGGATAGACCCGCATTCTGATACACTGATTACTGGAGAGACTCGCAGTCTGACACACTGATTATCGGACAGACCCGCAGTCTGACACACTGATTATTGGACAGACCCGCAGTCTGACACACTGAGTATCGGACAGACCCGCAGTCTGACACGCTGATTATTGGACAGACCCGCAGTCTGACACATTGATTATCGGATCGACCCACAGTCTGACCCACTGGTCATAGGATAGACCTGCATTCAGACACACTGGCTATCGGACAGACCCACAGTCTGACACACTGATTACTGGGCAACCCACATTCTAACACACGGGTTGTTGGATCAACTCACAGTCTGACACACTGGGTTACAGGATAGAATCGCAGTCTGACACACTGGTTAACAGACAGACCCGCAGTCTGACACACTGGTTATTGGACAGACCCGCAGTCTGACACACTGAAAATCGGACAGATCTGCAGCCTGACACACTGGTTATCGGATAAACCCGCAGTCTGACACACTGATTATCGGACAGACCCACAGTCTGACACACTGATTATCAGACAGACCCGCAGTCTGACACACTGATTATCAGACAGACCCGCAGTCTGACACACTGATTATCGGACAGATCTGCAGCCTGACACACTGGTTATCGGATAAACCCGCAGTCTGACACACTGATTATCGGACAGATCCGCAGTCTGACACATTGACTATAGGATACACCTTCAGTCTGACACACTGATTATCGCACAGACCCGCAGTCTGACACACTGGTTATTGGATAGACCCTCAATCTGACACATTGATTATTGGACAGACACGCAATCTGTCACACAGATTATCGGACAGACACGCAGTCTGACCCACTGATTATCGGAGAGACTCGCAGTCTGACACACTGATTATCAGACAGACACGCAGGCCGACACACTGATGAGTGGAGAGACTCGCAGTCTGACACACTGCTTAACAGACAGACCCGCAGTCTGTCACACTGATTATCAGATAGACCCACAGGCCGACACACTGATGAGTGGAGAGACTCGCAGTCTGACACCCTGATTATCGGACAGATCTGCAATCTGACACACTGGGTATCGGATAAACCCGCAGTCTGTCACACTGATTATCAGATAGACCCACAGGCCGACACACTGATGAGTGGAGAGACTCGCAGTCTGACACACTGATTATCGGACAGATCTGCAATCTGACACACTGGGTATCGGATAAACCCGCAGTCTGTCACACTGATTATCAGATAGACCCACAGGCCGACACACTGATGAGTGGAGAGACTCGCAGTCTGACACACTGATTATCGGACAGATCTGCAATCTGACACACTGGGTATCGGATAAACCCGCAGTCTGACAAACTGAATATCGGACAGACCCGCAGTCTGACACACTGATTATCGGATCGACCCGCAGTCTGACACACTGATTATCAGATAGACCCGCAGTCTGACACACTGCTTAACAGACAGACCCGCAGTCTGACACACTAGTTATTGGATAAACCCGCAGTCTGATACACTGAATATCGGACAGACCCGCAGTCTGACACACTGATTATCAGACAGACCCGCCGTCTGACACACTGATTATCGGACAGACATGCAGTCTGACACACGGATTATCGGAAAGACTTGCAGTCTGACACACTGATTATCGGAAAGACTTGCAGTCTGACACACTGATTATCGGATCGACCCGCAGTCTGACACACTGATTATCGGAAAGACTTGCAGTCTGACACACTGAGTATCGGATCGACCCGCAGTCTGACACACTGATTATCGGAGAGACCCGCAGTCTGACACACTGATTATCGGATAGACCCGCAGTCTGACACACTGATTATCAGACAGACCCGCCGTCTGACACACTGATTATCGGACAGACACGCAGTCTGACACACGGATTATCGGATAGACACGCAGTCTGACACACTGATTATCGGTCAGATCTTCAGTCTGACACACTGGTTATTGGATAAACCCTCAGTCTGACACACTGATTATAGGATAGACCCGCAGTCTGACACACTTTCTATCGGAAGACCCGCAGTCTGACACACTGATTAGCGGATAAACCCTCAGTCTGACACACTGATTATCGGACAGACTCGCAGTCTGACACACTGCTTAAAAGACAGACCCACAGTCTGACACACTGATTTTAGGACAGACCCGTAGTCTGACACACTGGTTATTGGATAGACCTGCAGTCTGACACACTGATTATCGGATAGACCCGCAGTCTGACACACTGATTATCTGACAGACCCGCAGTTTAACACACTGATTATTGGATAAACCCGCAGTATGACACACTGGTTATCGAATAAACCCGCAGTCTGACACACTGATTATCAGATAGAACCACAGTCTGATATACTGATTATCGGAGAGACTCGCAGTCTGACACACTGATTATCGGATCGACCCGTAGTCTGACACATTGGCTATAGGATGGACCCGCATTCTGCCACATTGATTATCGGATACACCCTCAGTCTGACACGCTAATCATTGGATAGACCCGCAGTCTGACACACTGGTTATCGGATAAACCCGCAGTCTGACACACTGATTATCGGATAGACCCACAGTCTGACACAATGGTTATAGGATAGACCCGCATTCTGACACACTTTCTATCGGACAGACCCGCAGTCTGACACACTGATTATCGGATAGGCTACCAGTCTGACACACTGATTATCGGATAGACCCGCAGTCTGACACACTGATTATCGGACAGACCCGCAGTCTGACACACTGATTAGCGGACACACCCGCAGTCTGACACACTGATTATCGGACAGACCCGCAGTCTGACACACTGATTAGCGGATAGGCTACCAGTCTGACACACTGATTATTGGATAGACCCGCAGACTGACACACTGATTATCAGACTGACCCGCTCTCTGACACACTAGTTATTGGACAGACCCACAGTCTGACACATTGACTATAGGATACACCCTCAGTCTGACACACTGATTATCGGACAGACCCGCAGTCTGACACACTGATTATCTGATCGACCTGCAGTCTGACACACTGGTTATTGGACAGACCCGCAGTCTGACACAATGATTAACGGACACACCCGCAGACTAACACACTGATTATAGGATAGACCCGCTGTCTGACACACTGATTATCAGACAGACCCGCTCTCTGACACACTAGTTATTGGACAGACCCACAGTCTGCCACATTGATTATAGGATACACCCTCAGTCTGACACACTGATTATCGGATAGACTACCAGTCTGACACACTGATTATCTGATCGACCCGCAGTCTGACACACTGGTTATAGCATAGACCCGAATTCTGACACACATGTTACCGGAGAGACCCACAGTCTGACACATTGATTATCGGATACACCCTCAGTCTGACACACTGATTATCGGATAGACTACCAGTCTGACACACTGGCTATCGGACAGACCCGCAGTCTGACACACTGATTACTGGACAGACCCGCATTCTAACACATCGGTTATTGGATCAACTCACAGTCTGACACACTGATTATTGGACAGACCCGCAGTCTGACACACTGGTTATCGGACAGACCCACAGTCTGACACACTGATTATTGGACAAACCCGCAGTCTGACACACTGGTTATCGGACAGACCCACAGCCTGACACACTGATTACTGGACAGACCCACATGCTAACACACGGGTTATTGGATCAACTCACAGTCTGACACACTGGGTTACAGGATAGAATCGCAGTCTGACACACTGATTATCGGATCGACCCGCAGTCTGACACACTGGCTATCGGATAGACCCGCAGTCTGACACACTGATTATCGGACAGACCCACATTCTAATCCACGGGTTATAGGATCAACTCACAGTCTGTCACACTGGGTTACAGGATAGAATCACAGTCTGACACACTGGTTACCGGACAGACCCGCAGTCTGACACGCTGGTTATTGGACAGACCCTCAATCTGACACACTGATTATTGGACAGACCCTCAATCTGACACACTGATTATTGGACAGACCCGCAGTCTGACACACTGATTATCGGATCGACCCGCAGTCTGACACGCTGGTTATTGGACAGACCCTCAATCTGACACACTGATTATTGGACAGACCCGCAGTCTGACATACTGATTATCGGACAGACCCGCAGTCTGACACACTGATTATCGGATCGACCCGCAGTCTGACACACTGAATATCGGACAGACCCCCTACTGCGAAACCTCTTGCAAGGATGCCTGCCTTGAAGAAGTTTTCGTCCTCTCTCTACAAGAATCTCAGGGAGTCTCTCTCTCACTGCAACTCCCAGGTCATTTTCTCAGCCCTGAAGCTCTTCAACCATGTCCTGAAACAAACTCGGTATCACAGCCACATTTGCTTCCTCAGTGCCTGTCTCCGTAACCAACTCATCCCACACGGACTCCGGACCACCTTTAAACCAGCAGAGTTCGGACCCGATCAGGACAAATAGTACAGACTACAGATTCAAAAACACCAGCAACGGTTCTCCATCAAGATCCTCCGCTCCACACTTGCAGCAATGCGCCGGTACCTAACCTCTCTACAGTCAGCCCTGCCTCAGCTGAGGGCCACACTCTCAGAATTGCAAAGGACCCACTCTGTACGACATCCTCAGGAGAATCCATACTCTCAACAAACAGGATTTCAATTCCATCTCAAACATCAAAAACTGTAAGTACAACAAACTTTTATCTACCCACCTCCATACCCAGCGCTCCTTGAACATTCCAGAAGATTCCTTTGGCCTCGGAAACACCATTAGCCATGCGGCTGATGCAGCTGCCACCCCCACGCTGATTGATGATGTCACTTCTGCCCCCATCATGGCCACTCCCACAGCCACTTCCGCCCCCACATCATCGCCGATGCCACACGCTCAGTGACTTCCGCCACCCCTACTGCCGTGTCTGCCACCACTTCCGCCCCCACCAGCGCCACTCACCTGCATTCTGCTGACACGCCCCCCACAGACCCCACTGTCACTATCCCCACCCCCCAGAACCCGGAGGGGAACACTACCCCTGCTCATGACTCTACCCCCATTACCCCCACCATCACACCCACTCCAGGTACTGGCTCCGACCCCACTCCCAGCTCTCACACCCACACCAGCTCCCAGCCCTGCCGAGTTTTCACCATCCCCCCAGACCTTCCCCTCACTGAGGACGAACGATCAGTCCTCAGCAAAGGACTCACCTTCGTCCCCCTCCGTCCACGCATCAATGAATTTAATACACGCCGTGACATCGAACAATTCTTCCGTCGCCTCCGCCTCCGAGCTTACTTTCACAATCAGGACTCCCGCCCACCTTCCGAGGACCCCTTCGCGCACTCAAACACACACTCCATCCACCTGGACACCCCGCGCTGGCCTATTACCTGCCCTCGACCTCTTCATTTCCAACTGCCGCCGGGACATTAACCGCCTCAACCTGTCGACCCCCCTCCCCCACTCCAACCTCTCATCCTCACAACGCGCAGCCCTCCAATCCCTCTGCTCCAATCCTGACCTCACCATCAAGCCAGCGGCCAAAGGGGGCGCAGTGGTAGTCTGGTGCACTGACCTCTACACCGCTGAAGCCAAACGCCAACTCGAGGACACCTCTTCCTACCGCCCCCTTGACCATGACCCCACCCCCCATCACCAAACCATCATCTCCCATACCATACAGAACCTCATCACCTCAGGAGATCTCCCACCAACAGCTTCCAACCTCATAGTCCGGGAACCCCGCACTGCCCGGTTCTACCTCCTTCCCAAGATCCACAAGCCTGACTACCCTGGCCAACCCATTGTCTCAGCATGCTCCTGCCCCACTGAACTCATCTCTACCTACCTCGACACTGTCCTAGCCCCCCTAGTCCAGGAACTCCCCACATACGTTCGAGACACCACCCACGCCCTCCACCTCCTCCAAGACTTCCGTTTCCCCAGCCCCCAACACCTCATCTTCACCATGGATATCCAATCCCTCTACACCTCCATCTGCCATGACCAGGGCCTCCAAGCCCTCCGTTTTTTCCTCTCCAGACGTTCCCAACAGTACCCCTCCACCGACACTCTCATTCGTTTGGCCGAACTGGTCCTCACCCTTAACAATTTCGCCTTTGAATCCTCCCACTTCCTCCAGACCAAAGGAGTAGCCATGGGCACACGTATGGGCCCCAGCTATGCCTGTCTCTTTGTTGGCTACGTAGAGCAGTCGATCTTCCATAATTACCCCGGCACCACTCCCCACCTCTTCCTCCGCTACATTGATGACTGCATTGGCGCCACCTCGTGCTCTCGCGAGGAGGTTGAGCAATTCATCAACTTCACCAACACATTCCACCCTGACCTTAAATTTACCTGGACTATCTCTGACACCTCCCTCCCCTTCCTGGACCTCTCCATCTCCGTCAGTGACGACCGACTTGACACTGACATTTTCTACAAACCCACCGACTCCCACAGCTACCTGGATTACACCTCTTCCCACCCTACCTCTTGCAAAAATGCCATCCCGTATTCCCAATTCCTCCGCCTCCGCCGTATCTGCTCCCAGGAGGAGCAGTTCCACCATAGAACACACCAGATGGTCTCCTTCTTTAGAGACCGCATTTTCCCTTCCCACGTGGTTAAAGATGCCCTCCAACGCATCTCATCCACATCCCGCACCTCCGCCCTCAGACCCAACCCCTCCAACCGCAACAAGGACAGAATGCCCCTGGTGCTCACCTTCCACCCTACCAACCTTCGCATAAACCAAATCATCCACCGACATTTCCGCCACCTCCAACCCACCACCAGGGATATATTTCCCTCCCCACCCCTCTCCGCCTTCCGCAAAGACCGTTCCCTCCGTGACTACCTGGTCAGGTCCACGCCCCCCTACGACCCACCCTCCCATCCTGGCACTTTCCCCTGCCACCGCAGGAACTGTAAAACCTGTGCCCACACCTCCTCCCTCACCTCCATCCAAGGCCCTAAAGGAGCCTTCCACATCCATCAAAGTTTTACCTGCACATCCACTAATATCATCTATTGTGTCCGTTGCTCCCGATGCGGTCTCCTCTACATTGGGGAGACTGGGCGCCTCCTAGCAGAGCGCTTTAGGGAACATCTCCGAGACACCCGCACCAATCAACCACACCGCCCTGTGGCCCAACATTTCAACTCCCCCTCCCACTCTGCCGAGGACATGGAGGTCCTGGGCCTCCTCCACCGCCGCTCCCTCACCACCAGACGCAAGGAAGAAGAACGCCTCATCTTCCGCCTCGGAACACTTCAACCCCAGGGCATCAATGTGGATTTCAACAGTTTCCTCATTTCCCCTTCCCCCACCTCATCCTAGTTTCTAACCTCCAGCAACACTGTCCCCTTGACTTGTCCGGACTTGTCCGACCTGCCCAGCTCCTTTTCCACCTATCCACTCCACCCTCTCCTCCCTGACCTATCACCTTCATCTCCTTCCCCACTGACCGATTGTACTCTATGCTACTCTATCCCCACCCCCACCCTCCTCTAGCTTATCTCTCCACGCTTCAGTCTCTCTGCCTTTATTCCTGATGAAGGGCTTTTGCCCGAAACGTCGATTTTGCCTGTCCTCGGATGCTGCCTGAAATGCTGTACTCTTCCAGCACCACTGATCCACAGTCTGACACACTAGTTATTGGATAGACATGCAGACTGACACACTGATTATCGGACAGACCCACAGTCAGACACACTGATTATCGGATCGACCAGCGGTCTGACACACTGATTATCGGTTAGACTCGCAGTCTGACACACTGGTTATTGGGACAGACCCGCAATCTGACACACAGATTGTTGGACAGACCCGCAATCTGACACACTGATTATCGGACAGACACGCAGTCTGAGACACTGATTATTGGACAGACCCGCAATCTGACACACTGGTTATTGGATAGACCCACAGTCTGACACACTGATTATCGGACAGACCCGCAGTCTGACACACTGGTTATTGGATAGACCCGCAGTCTGACAGACTGATTATTGGATAGATCCGCAATCTGACACACTGATTATCGGACAGACCTGCAGTCTGACACACTGGTTATTGGATAGACCCGCAGTCTGACACACTGGTTATCGGAGATAAACCAGCAGTCTGACACACTGAATATCGGACAGACATGCAGTCTGACACAGTGATTATCGGACAGACCTGCAGTCTGACACACTGATTATCGGATAGACCTGCAGTCTGACACACTGATTATCGGACAGACCTGCAGTCTGACACACTGGTTATTGGAGATAAACCAGCAGTCTGACACACTGAATATCGGACAGACATGCAGTCTGACACAGTGATTATCGGACAGACCCGCAGTCTGATACACTGATTATCGGACAGACCCGCACTCTGACAAACTAGTTATTGGACAGACCCGCAGTCTGACACACTGATTATTAGGCACCAATGACATAGGTAGGAGGAGCGCTGAGGATATTAGGCAGGCTTTCAGGGAGCTCGGTTGGAAGCTCGGAGTTAGAACAAACAGAGTTGTTGTCTCTGGTTTGTTACCCGTGCCACGTGATAGAGAGTCGAGGAATAGGGAGAGAGAACAGCAAAATGTGTGGCTACAGGGATTGTGCAGGAGGGAGGGATTCCGGTATTTGGATAACTGGGGTTCTTTCTGGGGAAGGTGGGACCTCTATAAACAGGATGGTCTGCACCTGAACCTGAGGGGCACCAGTATCCTTGGTGGGAGGTTTGCTAGTGCTCTTGGGGGGGGGTTTAAACTAACTCTGCAGGGGCATGGGAACCCAGACTGTAGCTTTAGGGTGCAGGACCTGGAGTGTAGGGAGGTTAGGAACATGGCATCAATCTCAAAGGAGGGTGCCTGTAAACAGAAAAGTGGCTTGAAGTGTGTATACTTCAATGTAAGAAGTATACGAAATAAGGTAGGTGAACTTGCAGCGTGGGTTGGTACCTGGGACTTCGATGTTGTGGCTATTACGGAGACATGGGTAGAACAGGGACAGGATTGGCTGTTGCAGGTTCCAGGGTTTAAATGTTTTAGTAGGGTCAGAGGTGGGGGTAAAAGAGGGGGAGGTGTGGCATTGCAGCTGTGGAAAGGATGATGGATGAAGACTTGCCATCTGAGGTAGTTTGGGCTGAGGTTAGGAATAGGAAAGGTGAGCTCACCCTGTTAGGAGTTTTTTACAGGCCTCCTAATAGTCCTAGAAACGTAGAAGAAAGGATTGCGAGGATGATTCAAGAGAAGAGTGAAAGTAATAGGGTGGTTGTTATGGGGGACTTTAACTTTCCTGATATTGATTGGGAAAGCTACAGCTCAAGTTCGTTAGATGGGTCGGTGTTTGTCCAATGTGTGCAGGAGGGTTTCCTGACATAATATGTAGATAGGCCAACAGGAGGTGAGGCCATACTGGATTTGGTTCTGGGTAATGAACCAGGCCAGGTGTTAGAATTAGAGGTAGGTGAGCACTTTGGGGACGGTGACCACAATTCGGTGACTTTTACTCTAGTGATGGAGAGGGGTAAGTGTGCACTACAGGGCAAGAGTTATAGCTGGGGGCAGGGAAATTATGATGCGGTGAGGCATGACTTAGGATGTGTGGCTTGGAAAAGTAAGCTTCAAGGCAAGGGCGTAATTGATATGTGGAGCTTGTTCAAGGAGCAACTATTGAGTGTCTTTGATCAGTATTTACCCGTCAGGGAGGGAGGGAAGAGTCGTGTGAGGGAGCCGTGGTTTAATAAGGAATTGGAATCCCTTGTTAAATGGAAGAGGGCGGCCTATGTAAAGATGAGGCGTGAAGGTTCAATGGGGGCGATTGAGAGTTATAAGGTAGCCAGGAAGGATCTGAAGAGAGAGCTAAGAGCAGCAAGGAGGGGACATGAAAGGTCCTTGGTTGGTAGGATTAGGGAAAACTCTAAGGCTTTCTATAGGTATGTCAGGAATAAAAGAATGACTAGGGTAGGAATAGGTCCAGTCAAGGATAGTAGTGGGAAGTTGCGTGTGGAGGCTGAAAAGATTGGGGAGACACTGAATGAATACTTTTCGTCAGTATTCAATCAGGAACAGGACATTGTTGTCGATGTGAATACTGAGTCACAATTAAGTAGAATGGATGGCTTTGAGGTATGTAGGGAAGAGGTGTTGGAAATTCTGGAAAGGGTGAAAATAGATAAGTCCCCTGGGCCTGATGGCATTTATCCTCGGATTCTCTGGGAAGCAAGGGAGGAGATTGCAGAGCCATTGGCTTTGATTTTTATGTCCTCGTTGTCTACAGGAGTAGTGCCAGAAGATTGGAGGCTAGCAAATGTGGTTCCCTTGTTCAAGAAGGGGAGTAGGGATAACCCTAGTAACTATAGGCTGGTGAGTCTCACTTCTGTTGTGGGCAAAGTCTTAGAGAGAATTGTAAGGGATAGGATTTATGAACATCTGGATAGGAATAATGTGATCAAGGATAGTCAGCATGGTTTTGTGAAGGGCAGGTCGTGCCTCACAAACCTTATTAAATTCTTTGAGAAGGTGACTAAGGAGGTGGACGAGGGGAAAGCGATAGATGTGGTGTATATGGATTTTAATAAGGCGTTTGATAAGGTTCCCCATGGTAGACTACTGCAAAAAATACGGAGGTATGGCATTGAGGGTGAGTTGGAGGTTTGGATTAGGAATTGGCTGGCTGGAAGAAGACAGAGGGTAGTAGTTGATGGCAAAGTTTCATCTTGGAGTGCCGTCACTAGCGGTGTTCCGCAAGGATCTGTTTTGGGACCATTGCTGTTTGTCATTTTTATAAATGACCTGGAGGAGGGGTTAGAAGGTTGGGTGAGCAAGTTGGCGGATGATACGAAAGTCGGAGGAGTTGTAGACAGTGAGGAAGGATGTGGCAGGTTACAGCGGGATATAGATAAGCTGCAGAACTGGGCAGAAAGGTGGCAAATGGAGTTCAATGTAGCTAAGTGTGAGGTGATTCACTTTGGTAAGAGTAATAAAAAGATGGGGTACTGGGCTAATGGTCGGATACTTGGTAGTGTGGATGAGCAGAGGGATCTTGGTCTCCATGTACACAGATCTCTGAAAGTTGCCACCCAGGTAAATAGTGCAGTGAGGAGGGCATATGGCGTATTGGCTTTTATTGGTAGAGGAATTGAGTTCCGGAGTCCAGAGGTCATGATGCAGTTGTATAAGACTCTGGTGCGGCCGCATCTGGAGTATTGTGTGCAGTTTTGGTCGCCATACTATAGGAAGGATGTGGAGGCACTGGAACGGGTGCAGAGGAGATTTACCAGGATGTTGCCTGGTATGGTAGGAAGATCGTATGAGGAAAGGCTGAGGCACTTGGGCTGTTTTCATTGGAGAAAAGAAGGTTTAGGGGTGACTTGATAGAGGTGTACAATATGATTAGGGGTTTAGATAGGGTTGACAGTGAGAATCTTTTTCCACGTATGGAGTCAGCTATTACAAGGGGGCATAGCTTTAAATTAAGGGGGGTAGGTATAGGACAGATGTTAGGGGTAGTTCTTTACTCAGCGAGTCGTGAGTTCATGGAATGCCCTGCCAGTAGCAGTGGTGGACTCTCCCTCATTATGGGCATTTAAGCGGGCATTGGATAGGCATATGGAGGATAGTAGGCTAGTGTAGGTTAGGTGGGCTTGTATCGGCGCAACATCGAGGGCCGAAGGGCCTGTACTGCGCTGTATTCTTCTACGTTCTATGTTCTATGTTCTAGACAGACCCACAGTGCCACATTGATTATCGGATACACCCTCAGTCTGACACACTGATTATCGGATAGACTACCAGTCTGACACACTGATTATCAGATCGACCCGCAGTCTGACACACTGGTTATAGCATAGACCCGCATTCTGACACACTGGCTATCGGACAGACCCACAGTATGACACACTGATTACTGGACAGACCCACATTCTAACACACGGGTTATTGGATCAACTCACAGTCTGACACACTGGTTATAGGATAGACCCGCAGTCTGACACACTGGTTATTGGACAGACCGTCAGTCTGACACACTAATTATCGGATAGACTCGCAGTCTGACACACTGATTATTGGACAGACATGCAGTCTGAAACACTGAATATCGGACAGACCCGCAGTCTGACACACTGATTATCGGACAGACCCGCAGTCTGACACACTGATTATCGGATAGACCCGCAGTCTGACACACTGATTATCGGATAGACCTGCAGTCTGACACACTGATTATCGGTCAGACCTGCAGTCTGACACACTGTTTATTTGACAGACCCGCAGTCTGACAAACTGATTATCGGACAGACCCGCAGTCTGACACACTGGTTATTGTATAGACCTGCAGTCTGACACACTGATTATCGGATACCCCCTCAGTCTGACACACTGATTATCGGATAGACCCGCAGTCTGACACAATGATTATCAGACAGAAACGCAGTCTGACACACTGGTTATAGGATAGACCCGCAGTCTGACACACTGGTTATTGGACAGATCCTCAATCTGACACACTGATTATTGGACATACACGCAGTCTGACACACTGGTTATCTGACAGACCCTCAGTCTGACACAATGATTAACGGACACACCCGCAGTCAGACACACTGATTATCAGATCGACCCGCTGTCTGACACACTGATTAACGAATACACCCACAGTCTGACACACTGATTATTGGATCAACCCACAGTCTGACACACTGATTAGCGGACAGACTCGCAGTCTGACACACTGATTATCGGACAGACCCGCAGTCTGACACACTGGTTATTGTATAGACCTGCAGTCTGACACACTGATTATCGGATTGACCCGCAGTCTGACACACTGATTATCAGACAGAAACGCAGTCTGACACACTGGTAATTGGACAGCCCCGCAGTCTGACACACTGGTTATTGTATAGACCTGCAGTCTGACTCACTGATTATCGGACAGACCCGAAGTCTGAGACACTGATTATCGGATAGACCCGCAGTCTGACACACTGATTAACGAATACACCAACAGTCTAACACAGTGATTATTGGATCAACCTGCAGTCTGACACACTGATTATCGGATAGTCCCGCAGTCTGTCACACTAGTTACTGGACAGACCCTCAATCTGACACACTGATTATTTGACAGACCCGCAGTCTAACACACTGATTATTGGACAGACGCGCAGTCTGACACACTGATTATCGGACAGACACGCAGTCTGACACACTGATTATCGGATCGACCCGCAGTCTGACACACTGATTATCGGACAGACCCGCAGTTTGAAACACTGATTATCGGACAGACTCGCAGTCTGACACACTGATTATCGGACAGACCCGCAGTCTGAAACACTAATTATCGGATAGACCCGCAGTCTGACACACTGATTATCCAACAGACACGCAGGCTATCACACTGATTATCGGATAGACCCCCAGTCTGACACACTGATTATCGATCAGATCTGCAGTCTGACACGCTGGTTATCGGATAGACCTGCAGTCTGACACACTGATTATCGGATAGACTCACAGTCTGTCACACTGATTATTGGATAGACCCGCAGTCTGCCACATTGATTATCGGATACACCCTTAGTCTGACACACTGATTATCAGATAGACTACCAGCCTGACACACTGATTATCGGATCGACCCGCAGTCTGACACACTGGTTATCGGATAGACCCGCAGTCTGACACACTGATTATCGGAAAGACCCGCAGTCTGACACACTGATTATTGGACAGACCCGCAGTCTAACACACAGATTATCGGACAGACACGCAGCCTGACACACTGATTATCGTATCGACCTGCAGTCTGACACACTGATTATCGTATCGACCTGCAGTCTGACACACTGGTTATCGGGCAGACCCGCAGTCTGACACACTGATTATTTTATCAACCCGCAGTCTGACACACTGATTATCGGATAGACCCGCAGTCTGACACACTGATTATCCGATAGACCCGCAGTCTGACACACTGATTATCAGGCAGACCCGCAATCTAACACACTGATTATCGGACAGACCCGCAATCTGACACACTGAATATTGGATAGACCCGCAGTCTGACACACTGATTATCGGACAGACCCGCAGTCAGAAACACTGATTATCGGATAGACCCGCAGTCTGACACACTGATTATCCAACAGACACGCAGTCTGTCACACTGATTATCGGATAGACCCCCAGTCTGACACACTGATTATCGGACAGACCCGCAGTCTGACACGCTGGTTATCGGATAGACCCGCAGTCTGACACACTGATTATCGGATAGACTCACAGTCTGTCACACTGATTATCGGATAGACCCGCAGTCTGACACACTGATTATCGGATAGACTCACAGTCTGTCACACTGATTATCAGATAGACTACCAGCCTGACACACTGATTATCGGATCGACCCGCAGTTTGACACACTGGTTATAGGATAGACCCCATTTTAACACACGGGTTATTGGATCAACTCACAGTCTGACACACTGGTTATAGGATGGACCCGCAGTCTGACACACTGGTTATTGGACAGACCCTCAAACTGACACACTGATTATTGGACATACACGCAGTCTGACACACTGGTTATCTGACAGACCCTCAGACTGACACAATGATTAACGGACACACCCGCATTCTGACACACTGGTTATCGGACAGACCCGCAGTCAGACACACTGATTATCAGATCGACCCGCAGTCTGACACACTGATTAACGAATACACCCACAGTCTGACACACTGATTATTGGATCAACCTGCAGTCTGACACACTGATTAGCGGACAGACTCGCAATCTGACACACTGATTATCGGACAGACCCGCAGTCTGACACACTGAATATCGGATAGACCCGCAGTCTGACACACTGATTATCGGACAGACCCGCAGTCTGAAACACTGATTATCGGATAGACCCACAGTCTGACACAATGATTATCAGACAGACCCGCAGTCTGTCACACTGATTATCGGATAGGCCCGCAGTCTGACACACTGATTATCGGATAGACTCTCAGTCTGACACACTGATTATCGGTCAGACCTGCAGTCTGACACACTGATTATCGGACAGACCCGCAGTCTGACACACTGGTTATTGTATAGACCTGCAGTCTGACACACTGATTATCGGATACCCCCTCAGTATGACACACTGAATATCGGACAGACCCGCAGTCTGACACACTGATTATCGGACAGACCCGCAGTCTGAAACACTGATTATCGGATAGACCCACAGTCTGACACAATGATTATCAGACAGACCCGCAGTCTGTCACACTGATTATCGGATAGACCCGCAGTCTGACACACTGATTATTGGATCAACCCACAGTCTGACACACTGATTAGCGGACAGACCCGCAGTCTGACACACTGATTATCGGACAGACCTGCAGTCTGACACACTGATTATCGGACAGACCCGCAGACCGACACACTGGTTATTGTATAGACCTGCAGTCTGACACACTGATTATCGGATACCCCCTCAGTCTGACACACTGATTATCGGATAGACCCGCAGTCTGACACACTGATTATCAGACAGAAACGCAGTCTGACACACTGGTTATTGGACAGCCCCGCAGTCTGACACACTGCTGAACAGACAGAACCGCAGACTGACACACTGGTTATCGGATAGACCCGCAGTCTGACACACTGATTATCGGTCAGACCTGCAGTCTGACACACTGGTTATCGGATAGACCCGCAGTCTAACTCACTGATTATCGGACAAACCCGAAGTCTGACACACTGAATATCGGATAGACCTGCAGTCTGACACACTGAATATCGGATAAACCTGCAGTCTGACACACTGAATATCGGACAGACCCACAGTCTGACACACTGATTATCGGACAGACCTGCAGTCTGACACACTGAATATCGGATAGACCCACAGTCTGACACACTGGTTATTGGACAGACCCTCAATCTGACACACTGATTATTGGACAGACACGCAGTCTGACACACTGGTTATCTGACAGACCCTCAGTCTGACACAATGATTAACGGACACACCCGCATTCTGACACACTGGTTATCGGACAGACCCGCAGTCTGACACACTGATTAACGAATACACCCACAGTCTGACACACTGATTATTGGATCAACCTGCAGTCTGACACACTGATTAGCGGACAGACTCGCAATCTGACACACTGATTATCGGACAGACCTGCAGTCTGACACACTGAAAATCGGATAGACCCGCAGTCTGACACACTGATTATCGGACAGACCCGCAGTCTGAAACACTGATTATCGGATAGACCCACAGTCTGACACAATGATTATCAGACAGACCCGCAGTCTGTCACACTGATTATCGGATAGGCCCGCAGTCTGACACACTGATTATCGGATAGACTCTCAGTCTGACACACTGATTATCGGTCAGACCTGCAGTCTGACACACTGATTATCGGACAGACCCGCAGTCTGACACACTGGTTATTGTATAGACCTGCAGTCTGACACACTGATTATCGGATACCCCCTCAGTCTGACACACTGAATATCGGATAGACCCGCAGTCTGACACACTGATTATCGGACAGACCCGCAGTCTGACACACTGATTATCGGATAGACCCACAGTCTGACACAATGATTATCAGACAGACCCGCAGTCTGTCACACTGATTATCGGATAGACCCGCAGTCTGACACACTGATTATCGGATAGACTCTCAGTCTGACACACTGATTATCGGTCAGACCTGCAGTCTGACACACTGTTTATTTGACAGACCCGCAGTCTGACAAACTGATTATCGGACAGACCCGCAGTCTGACACACTGGTTATTGTATAGACCTGCAGTCTGACACACTGATTATCGGATACCCCCTCAGTCTGACACACTGATTATCGGATAGACCCGCAGTCTGACACACTGATTATCAGACAGAAACGCAGTCTGACACACTGGTTATAGGATAGACCCGCAGTCTGACACACTGGTTATTGGACAGATCCTCAATCTGACACACTGATTATTGGACATACACGCAGTCTGACACACTGGTTATCTGACAGACCCTCAGTCTGACACAATGATTAACGGACACACCCGCAGTCTGACACACTGATTATCGGACAGACCCGCAGTCAGACACACTGATTATCAGATCGACCCGCTGTCTGACACACTGATTATCGAATACACCCACAGTCTGACACACTGATTATTGGATCAACCCACAGTCTGACACACTGATTATCGGACAGACCCGCAGTCTGACACACTGATTATCGGACAGACCTGCAGTCTGACACACTGATTATCGGACAGACCCGCAGACCGACACACTGGTTATTGTATAGACCTGCAGTCTGACACACTGATTATCGGATACCCCCTCAGTCTGACACACTGATTATCGGATAGACCCGCAGTCTGACACACTGATTATCAGACAGAAACGCAGTCTGACACACTGGTTATTGGACAGCCCCGCAGTCTGACACACTGCTGAACAGACAGAACCGCAGACTGACACACTGGTTATCGGATAGACCCGCAGTCTGACACACTGATTATCGGTCAGACCTGCAGTCTGACACACTGGTTATCGGATAGACCCGCAGTCTAACTCACTGATTATCGGACAGACCCGAAGTCTGAGACACTGATTATCGGATAGACCCGCAGTCTGACACACTGATTAACGAATACACCAACAGTCTGACACAGTGATTATTGGATCAACCTGCAGTCTGACACACTGAATATCGGATAGACCTGCAGTCTGACACACTGAATATCGGATAGACCTGCAGTCTGACACACTGAATATCGGATAGACCTGCAGTCTGACACACTGAATATCGGATAGACCTGCAGTCTGACACACTGAATATCGGACAGACCCACAGTCTGACACACTGATTATCGGACAGACCTGCAGTCTGACACACTGAATATCGGATAGACCTGCAGTCTGACACACTGAATATCGGATAGACCCGCAGTCTGACACACTGATTATCGGACAGACCCGCAGTTTGAAACACTGATTGTCGGATAGACCCACAGTCTGACACACTGATTATCAGACAGAACCGCAGTCTGTCGGCACTGATTATCGGATAGACCCGCAGTCAGACACACTGATTATCGGACAGATCTGCAGTCTGACACTCTGGTTATCGGATAGACCCGAAGTCTGACACACTGATTATCGGTCAGACCTGCAGTCTGACACTTTTTATTTGACAGACCCGCAGTCTGACACACTGATTATCGGACAGACCCGCAGTCTGTCACACAGATTATCGGACAGACCCGCAGTCTGACACACTGGATATCGGATAGACTCACAGTCTGCCACATTCATTATCGGATACACCCTCAGTCTGACACACTGATTATCGGAGAGACTATCAGTCTGACACACTAATTATCGTATCAACCCGCAGTCTGACACACTGGTTATTGGACAGACCCTCAATCTGACACACTGATTATTGGACAGACACGCAGTCTGACACACTGGTTATCTGACAGACCCTCAGTCTGACACAATGATTAACTGACACACCCGCAGTCTGACACACTGATTATCGGACAGACCCGCAGTCAGACACACTGATTATCAGATCGACCCGCTGTCTGACACACTGATTAACGAATACACCCACAGTCTGACACACTGATTATCGGACAGACCCGCAGTCAGACACACTGATTATCAGATCGACCCGCTGTCTGACACACTGATTAACGAATACACATTGATTATTGGATCAACCCACAGTCTGACACACTGATTATCGGAGAGACCCGCAGTCTGACACACTGGTTATTGTATAGACCTGCAGTCTGACACACTGATTATCGGATACCCCCTCAGTCTGACACACTGAATATCGGATAGACCCGCAGTCTGACACACTGATTATCGGACAGACCCGCAGTCTGAAACACTGATTATCGGATAGACCCACAGTCTGACACAATGATTATCAGACAGACCCGCAGTCTGTCACACTGATTATCGGATAGACCCGCAGTCTGACACACTGATTATCGGTCAGACCTGCAGTCTGACACACTGTTTATTTGACAGACCCGCAGTCTGACACACTGATTATCGGATAGACTCACAGTCTGTCACACTGATTATTGGATAGACCCGCAGTCTGAAACACTAATTATCGGATAGACCCGCAGTCTGACACACTGATTATCCAACAGACACGCAGGCTATCACACTGATTATCGGATAGACCCCCAGTCTGACACACTGATTATCGATCAGATCTGCAGTCTGACACGCTGGTTATCGGATAGACCCGCAGTCTGACACACTGATTATCGGATAGACTCACAGTCTGTCACACTGATTATTGGATAGACCCGCAGTCTGCCACATTGATTATCGGATACACCCTTAGTCTGACACACTGATTATCAGATAGACTACCAGCCTGACACACTGATTATCGGATCGACCCGCAGTCTGACACACTAGTTATAGGATAGACCCCATTCTAACACACGGGTTATTGGATCAACTCACAGTCTGACACACTGGTTATTGGACAGACCCTCAAACTGACACACTGATTATTGGACATACACGCAGTCTGACACACTGGTTATCTGACAGACCCTCAGACTGACACAATGATTAACGGACACACCCGCATTCTGACACACTGGTTATCGGACAGACCCGCAGTCTGACACACTGGTTATCGGATAGACCCGCAGTCTGACACACTGATTATCGGAAAGACCCGCAGTCTGACACACTGATTATTGGACAGACCCGCAGTCTAACACACAGATTATCGGACAGACACGCAGCCTGACACACTGATTATCGTATCGACCTGCAGTCTGACACACTGATTATCGTATCGACCTGCAGTCTGACACACTGGTTATCGGGCAGACCCGCAGTCTGACACACTGATTATTTTATCAACCCGCAGTCTGACACACTGATTATCGGATAGACCCGCAGTCTGACACACTGATTATCCGATAGACCCGCAGTCTGACACACTGATTATCAGGCAGACCCGCAATCTAACACACTGATTATCGGACAGACCCGCAATCTGACACACTGAATATTGGATAGACCCGCAGTCTGACACACTGATTATCGGACAGACCCGCAGTCAGAAACACTGATTATCGGATAGACCCGCAGTCTGACACACTGATTATCCAACAGACACGCAGTCTGTCACACTGATTATCGGATAGACCCCCAGTCTGACACACTGATTATCGGACAGACCCGCAGTCTGACACGCTGGTTATCGGATAGACCCGCAGTCTGACACACTGATTATCGGATAGACTCACAGTCTGTCACACTGATTATCGGATAGACCCGCAGTCTGACACACTGATTATCGGATAGACTCACAGTCTGTCACACTGATTATCAGATAGACTACCAGCCTGACACACTGATTATCGGATCGACCCGCAGTCTGACACACTGGTTATAGGATAGACCCCATTCTAACACACGGGTTATTGGATCAACTCACAGTCTGACACACTGGTTATAGGATGGACCCGCAGTCTGACACACTGGTTATTGGACAGACCCTCAAACTGACACACTGATTATTGGACATACACGCAGTCTGACACACTGGTTATCTGACAGACCCTCAGACTGACACAATGATTAACGGACACACCCGCATTCTGACACACTGGTTATCGGACAGACCCGCAGTCAGACACACTGATTATCAGATCGACCCGCAGTCTGACACACTGATTAACGAATACACCCACAGTCTGACACACTGATTATTGGATCAACCTGCAGTCTGACACACTGATTAGCGGACAGACTCGCAATCTGACACACTGATTATCGGACAGACCCGCAGTCTGACACACTGAATATCGGATAGACCCGCAGTCTGACACACTGATTATCGGACAGACCCGCAGTCTGAAACACTGATTATCGGATAGACCCACAGTCTGACACAATGATTATCAGACAGACCCGCAGTCTGTCACACTGATTATCGGATAGACCCGCAGTCTGACACACTGATTATCGGTCAGACCTGCAGTCTGACACACTGTTTATTTGACAGACCCGCAGTCTGACACACTGATTATCGGATAGACTCACAGTCTGTCACACTGATTATTGGATAGACCCGCAGTCTGAAACACTAATTATCGGATAGACCCGCAGTCTGACACACTGATTATCCAACAGACACGCAGGCTATCACACTGATTATCGGATAGACCCCCAGTCTGACACACTGATTATCGATCAGATCTGCAGTCTGACACGCTGGTTATCGGATAGACCCGCAGTCTGACACACTGATTATCGGATAGACTCACAGTCTGTCACACTGATTATTGGATAGACCCGCAGTCTGCCACATTGATTATCGGATACACCCTTAGTCTGACACACTGATTATCAGATAGACTACCAGCCTGACACACTGATTATCGGATCGACCCGCAGTCTGACACACTAGTTATAGGATAGACCCCATTCTAACACACGGGTTATTGGATCAACTCACAGTCTGACACACTGGTTATTGGACAGACCCTCAAACTGACACACTGATTATTGGACATACACGCAGTCTGACACACTGGTTATCTGACAGACCCTCAGACTGACACAATGATTAACGGACACACCCGCATTCTGACACACTGGTTATCGGACAGACCCGCAGTCAGACACACTGATTATCAGATCGACCCGCAGTCTGACACACTGATTAACGAATACACCCACAGTCTGACACACTGATTATTGGATCAACCTGCAGTCTGACACACTGATTAGCGGACAGACTCGCAATCTGACACACTGATTATCGGACAGACCCGCAGTCTGACACACTGAATATCGGATAGACCCGCAGTCTGACACACTGATTATCGGACAGACCCGCAGTCTGAAACACTGATTATCGGATAGACCCACAGTCTGACACAATGATTATCAGACAGACCCGCAGTCTGTCACACTGATTATCGGATAGGCCCGCAGTCTGACACACTGATTATCGGATAGACTCTCAGTCTGACACACTGATTATCGGTCAGACCTGCAGTCTGACACACTGATTATCGGACAGACCCGCAGTCTGACACACTGGTTATTGTATAGACCTGCAGTCTGACACACTGATTATCGGATACCCCCTCAGTATGACACACTGAATATCGGATAGACCCGCAGTCTGACACACTGATTATCGGACAGACCCGCAGTCTGAAACACTGATTATCGGATAGACCCACAGTCTGACACAATGATTATCAGACAGACCCGCAGTCTGTCACACTGATTATCGGACAGACCCGCAGTCTGACACACTGATTATCGGACAGACCCGCAGTCTGAAACACTGATTATCGGATAGACCCGCAGTCTGACACACTGATTATTGGATCAACCCACAGTCTGACACACTGATTAGCGGACAGACCCGCAGTCTGACACACTGATTATCGGACAGACCTGCAGTCTGACACACTGATTATCGGACAGACCCGCAGACCGACACACTGGTTATTGTATAGACCTGCAGTCTGACACACTGATTATCGGATACCCCCTCAGTCTGACACACTGATTATCGGATAGACCCGCAGTCTGACACACTGATTATCAGACAGAAACGCAGTCTGACACACTGGTTATTGGACAGCCCCGCAGTCTGACACACTGCTGAACAGACAGAACCGCAGACTGACACACTGGTTATCGGATAGACCCGCAGTCTGACACACTGATTATCGGTCAGACCTGCAGTCTGACACACTGGTTATCGGATAGACCCGCAGTCTAACTCACTGATTATCGGACAGACCCGAAGTCTGACACACTGAATATCGGATAGACCTGCAGTCTGACACACTGAATATCGGATAAACCTGCAGTCTGACACACTGAATATCGGACAGACCCACAGTCTGACACACTGATTATCGGACAGACCTGCAGTCTGACACACTGAATATCGGATAGACCCACAGTCTGACACACTGGTTATTGGACAGACCCTCAATCTGACACACTGATTATTGGACAGACACGCAGTCTGACACACTGGTTATCTGACAGACCCTCAGTCTGACACAATGATTAACGGACACACCCGCATTCTGACACACTGGTTATCGGACAGACCCGCAGTCAGACACACTGATTATCAGATCGACCCGCAGTCTGACACACTGATTAACGAATACACCCACAGTCTGACACACTGATTATTGGATCAACCTGCAGTCTGACACACTGATTAGCGGACAGACTCGCAATCTGACACATTGATTATCGGACAGACCTGCAGTCTGACACACTGAATATCGGATAGACCCGCAGTCTGACACACTGATTATCGGACAGACCCGCAGTCTGAAACACTGATTATCGGATAGACCCACAGTCTGACACAATGATTATCAGACAGACCCACAGTCTGTCACACTGATTATCGGATAGGCCCGCAGTCTGACACACTGATTATCGGATAGACTCTCAGTCTGACACACTGATTATCGGTCAGACCTGCAGTCTGACACACTGATTATCGGACAGACCCGCAGTCTGACACACTGGTTATTGTATAGACCTGCAGTCTGACACACTGATTATCGGATACCCCCTCAGTCTGACACACTGAATATCGGATAGACCCGCAGTCTGACACACTGATTATCGGACAGACCCGCAGTCTGACACACTGATTATCGGATAGACCCACAGTCTGACACAATGATTATCAGACAGACCCGCAGTCTGTCACACTGATTATCGGATAGACCCGCAGTCTGACACACTGATTATCGGATAGACTCTCAGTCTGACACACTGATTATCGGTCAGACCTGCAGTCTGACACACTGTTTATTTGACAGACCCGCAGTCTGACAAACTGATTATCGGACAGACCCGCAGTCTGACACACTGGTTATTGTATAGACCTGCAGTCTGACACACTGATTATCGGATACCCCCTCAGTCTGACACACTGATTATCGGATAGACCCGCAGTCTGACACACTGATTATCAGACAGAAACGCAGTCTGACACACTGGTTATAGGATAGACCCGCAGTCTGACACACTGAATATCGGATAGACCTGCAGTCTGACACACTGAATATCGGACAGACCCACAGTCTGACACACTGATTATCGGACAGACCTGCAGTCTGACACACTGAATATCGGATAGACCTGCAGTCTGACACACTGAATATCGGATAGACCCGCAGTCTGACACACTGATTATCGGACAGACCCGCAGTTTGAAACACTGATTGTCGGATAGACCCACAGTCTGACACACTGATTATCAGACAGAACCGCAGTCTGTCGGCACTGATTATCGGATAGACCCGCAGTCAGACACACTGATTATCGGACAGATCTGCAGTCTGACACTCTGGTTATCGGATAGACCCGCAGTCTGACACACTGATTATCGGTCAGACCTGCAGTCTGACACTTTTTATTTGACAGACCCGCAGTCTGACACACTGATTATCGGACAGACCCGCAGTCTGTCACACAGATTATCGGACAGACCCGCAGTCTGACACACTGGATATCGGATAGACTCACAGTCTGCCACATTCATTATCGGATACACCCTCAGTCTGACACACTGATTATCGGAGAGACTATCAGTCTGACACACTAATTATCGTATCAACCCGCAGTCTGACACACTGGTTATTGGACAGACCCTCAATCTGACACACTGATTATTGGACAGACACGCAGTCTGACACACTGGTTATCTGACAGACCCTCAGTCTGACACAATGATTAACTGACACACCCGCAGTCTGACACACTGATTATCGGACAGACCCGCAGTCAGACACACTGATTATCAGATCGACCCGCTGTCTGACACACTGATTAACGAATACACCCACAGTCTGACACACTGATTATCGGACAGACCCGCAGTCAGACACACTGATTATCAGATCGACCTGCTGTCTGACACACTGATTAACGAATACACATTGATTATTGGATCAACCCACAGTCTGACACACTGATTATCGGAGAGACCCGCAGTCTGACACACTGGTTATTGTATAGACCTGCAGTCTGACACACTGATTATCGGATACCCCCTCAGTCTGACACACTGAATATCGGATAGACCCGCAGTCTGACACACTGATTATCGGACAGACCCGCAGTCTGAAACACTGATTATCGGATAGACCCACAGTCTGACACAATGATTATCAGACAGACCCGCAGTCTGTCACACTGATTATCGGATAGACCCGCAGTCTGACACACTGATTATCGGTCAGACCTGCAGTCTGACACACTGTTTATTTGACAGACCCGCAGTCTGACAAACTGATTATCGGACAGACCCGCAGTCTGACACACTGGTTATTGTATAGACCTGCAGTCTGACACACTGATTATCGGATACCCCCTCAGTCTGACACACTGATTATCGGATAGACCCGCAGTCTGACACACTGATTATCAGACAGAAACGCAGTCTGACACACTGGTTATAGGATAGACCCGCAGTCTGACACACTGGTTATTGGACAGATCCTCAATCTGACACACTGATTATTGGACATACACGCAGTCTGACACACTGGTTATCTGACAGACCCTCAGTCTGACACAATGATTAACGGACACACCCGCAGTCTGACACACTGATTATCGGACAGACCCGCAGTCAGACACACTGATTATCAGATCGACCCGCTGTCTGACACACTGATTAACGAATACACCCACAGTCTGACACACTGATTATTGGATCAACCCACAGTCTGACACAATGATTAGCGGACAGACCCGCAGTCTGACACACTGATTATCGGACAGACCTGCAGTCTGACACACTGATTATCGGACAGACCCGCAGACCGACACACTGGTTATTGTATAGACCTGCAGTCTGACACACTGATTATCGGATACCCCCTCAGTCTGACACACTGATTATCGGATAGACCCGCAGTCTGACACACTGATTATCAGACAGAAACGCAGTCTGACACACTGGTTATTGGACAGCCCCGCAGTCTGACACACTGCTGAACAGACAGAACCGCAGACTGACACACTGGTTATCGGATAGACCCGCAGTCTGACACACTGATTATCGGTCAGACCTGCAGTCTGACACACTGGTTATCGGATAGACCCACAGTCTAACTCACTGATTATCGGACAGACCCGAAGTCTGAGACACTGATTATCGGATAGACCCGCAGTCTGACACACTGATTAACGAATACACCAACAGTCTGACACAGTGATTATTGGATCAACCTGCAGTCTGACACACTGAATATCGGATAGACCTGCAGTCTGACACACTGAATATCGGATAGACCTGCAGTCTGACACACTGAATATCGGATAGACCTGCAGTCTGACACACTGAATATCGGATAGACCTGCAGTCTGACACACTGAATATCGGATAGACCTGCAGTCTGACACACTGAATATCGGACAGACCCACAGTCTGACACACTGATTATCGGACAGACCTGCAGTCTGACACACTGAATATCGGATAGACCTGCAGTCTGACACACTGAATATCGGATAGACCCGCAGTCTGACACACTGATTATCGGACAGACCCGCAGTTTGAAACACTGATTGTCGGATAGACCCACAGTCTGACACACTGATTATCAGACAGAACCGCAGTCTGTCGGCACTGATTATCGGATAGACCCGCAGTCAGACACACTGATTATCGGACAGATCTGCAGTCTGACACTCTGGTTATCGGATAGACCCGCAGTCTGACACACTGATTATCGGTCAGACCTGCAGTCTGACACTTTTTATTTGACAGACCCGCAGTCTGACACACTGATTATCGGACAGACCCGCAGTCTGTCACACAGATTATCGGACAGACCCGCAGTCTGACACACTGGATATCGGATAGACTCACAGTCTGCCACATTCATTATCGGATACACCCTCAGTCTGACACACTGATTATCGGAGAGACTATCAGTCTGACACACTAATTATCGTATCAACCCGCAGTCTGACACACTGGTTATAGGATAGACCCGCAGTCTGACACACTGGTTATTGGACAGACCCTCAATCTGACACACTGATTATTGGACAGACACGCAGTCTGACACACTGGTTATCTGACAGACCCTCAGTCTGACACAATGATTAACGGACACACCCGCAGTCTGACACACTGATTATCGGACAGACCCGCAGTCAGACACACTGATTATCAGATCGACCCGCAGTCTGACACACCGATTAATGAATACACCCACAGTCTGACACACTGATTATTGGATCAACCCACAGTCTGACACACTGATTATCGGACAGACCCGCAGTCTGACACACTGGTTATTGTATAGACCTGCAGTCTGACACACTGATTATCGGACAGACCTGCAGTCTGACACACTGATTATCGGATAGACCCGCAATCTGACACACTGATTATCAGACAGAAACGCAGTCTGACACACTGGTTATCGGATAGACCCGCAGTCTGACTCACTGGATATCGGACAGACCTGAAGCCTGAGACACTGATTATCGGATAGACCCGCAGTCTGACACACTGATTATCGGACAGACCCGCAGTCTGACACACTGTTTATCGGACAGACCCGCAGTCTGACACACTGATTATCAGACAGAAACGCAGTCTGACACACTGATTATCAGAGAGACCCGCAGTCTGACACACTGATTATCGGATAGACCCGAAGTCTGAGACACTGGTTATCGGATAGACCCGCAGTCTGACTCACTGGATATCGGACAGACCCGAAGTCTGAGACACTGATTATTGAATAGACCCACAGTCTGGCACAATGATTATCAGACAGACCCGCAGTCTGACACACTGATTATTGGATCAACTTGCAGTCTGACACACTGATTATCGGATCGACCCACCGTCTGACACACTGATTATCGAACAGACCTGCAGTCTGACACACTGATTTTAGGATAGACCCGCAGTCAGACACACTGATTATCGGACAGACCCGCAGTCTGACACACTGGTTATCGGATAGACCTGCAGTCTGACACACTGAGTATCAGACAGAAACGCAGTCTGACACACTGTTTATCGGACAGACCCGCAGTCTGACACACTGATTATCAGACAGAAATGCCGTCTGACACACTGGTTATCGGATAGACCCGCAGTCTGACTCACTGGATATCGGACAGACCCGAAGTCTGAGACACTGATTATCGGACAGACCCACAGTCTGCCACATAGATTATCGGACAGACCCGCAGTCTGACACACTGATTATCGGATCGACCCACCATCTGACACACTGATTATCGAGCAGACCTGCAGTCTGACACACTGATTATAGGATAGACCCGCAGTCTGACACACTGATTATCGGATAGACCCGCAGTCTGACACACTGATTATCGGATAGTCCCGCAGTCTGTCACACTAGTTACTGGACAGACCCTCAATCTGACACACTGATTATTTGACAGACCCGCAGTCTAACACACTGATTATTGGACAGACGCGCAGTCTGACACACTGATTATCGGACAGACACGCAGTCTGATACACTGGTTATTGGACAGACCTGCAGTCTGACACACTTCTTAACAGACAGACCCGCAGTCAGACACACTGATTGTCGGATCGACATGCAATCTGACACACTGATTATCGGACAGACCCGAAGTCTGACACACTGATTATCAGACAGAAACGCAGTCTGACACACTGGTTATCGAATAGACCCGCAGTCTGACACACTGATTATCGGACAGACCCGAAGTCTGACACACTGATTATCAGACAGAAACGCAATCTGACACACTGATTATCGGATAAACCCTCAGTCTGACACAATGATTAATGGACAGACCCGCAGTCTGACACACTGGATGTCAGACAGACCCGCAGTCTGACGCACTGATTATTGGATCAACTTGAAGTCTGACACACTGATTATCGGATCGACTCACCGTCTGACACACTGATTATCGAACAGACCCGCAGTCTGACACAATGATTATTGGATCAACCCACAGTCTGACACAATGATTATTGGATCAACCCACAATCTGACACACTGATTACCAGACAGGCCCGCAGTCTGACACACTGGTTATCGGACAGACCCGCAGTTTGACACATTTCTTAAGAGACAGACCCACAGTCTGACACACTGATTATCGGACAGACGCGCAGTCAGACACACTGATTGTCGGATCGACACGCAATCTAACACACTGATTATCGAATAGACCCGCAGTCTGACACACTGACTATCGGACAGACCCGAAGTCTGACACACTGATTATCAGACAGAAACGCAGTCTGACACACTGGTTATCGAATGGACCCGCAGTCTGACACACTGATTATCGGACAGACCCGAAGTCTGACACACTGATTATCAGACAGAAACGCAATCTGACACACTGGTTATCGAATAGACCCACAGTCAGACACACTGATTATCGGATAGACCCGCAGTCTGACACACTGGATGTCAGACAGACCCGAAGTCTGACACACTGATTACTGGATCAACTTGAAGTCTGACACACTGATTATCGGATTGACCCACCGTCTGACACACTGAGTATCGAACAGACCCGCAGTCTGACACAATGATTATTGGATCAACCCACAGTCTGACACACTGATTATCAGACAGGCCCGCAGTCTGACACACTGAGTATCGGACAGACCCGCAGTCTGACACAATGATTATTGGATCAACACGCAGTCTGACACACTGGTTATCGGACAGACCCGCAGTCTGCCACATAGATTATCGGACAGACCCGCAGTCTGACACACTGGTTATCAGATAGACCCACAGTCTGACACACTGATTATCGGATCGACCCACAGTCTGACACACTGATTATCAGAGAGACCCGCAGTCTGACACACTGATTATCGGATCGACCCACAGTCTGACACACTGATTATCAGAGAGACCCGCAGTCTGACACACTGATTATTGGATTAACCCGCAGTCTGACACACTGATTATCAGATAGACCCGCAGTCTGACATACTGAATATCGGACAGACCCGCAGTCTGACACACTGATTATCAGACAGACCCGCAGTCTGACACACTGATTATCGGACAGACCCGCAGTCTGACACACTGATTATCAGAGAGACCCGCAGTCTGACACACTGATTATCGGATAGACCCACAGTCTGACACACTGATTCTCAGACAGACCCACAGTCTGCCACATAGATTATCGGATAGACCCGCAGTCTGACACACTGGATATCGGATAGACCCGCTGTCTGGCACACTGATTATCTGACAGACCCGCAGTCTGACACACTGATTATTGGATCAACCCGCAGTCTGACACACTGATTATGAGACAGACCCGCAGTCTGACACACTGATTATTGGATCAACCCGCAGTCTGACACACTGATTATCAGACAGACCCGCAGTCTGACACACTGATTATCAGAGAGACCCGCAGTCTGACACACTGATTATCGGATAGACCCGCAGTCTGACACACTGATTATCAGAGAGACCCGCAGTCTGACACACTGATTATCGGACAGACCCGCAGTCTGACACACTGATTATCAGACAGACCCGCAGTCTGACACACTGATTATGAGAGAGACCCGCAGTCTGACACACTGATTATCAGACAGACCCGCAGTCTGACACACTGATTATCAGAGAGACCCGCAGTCTGACACACTGATTATCGGAAAAACCCGCAGTCTGACACACTGATTATCAAACAGACCCGCAGTCTGACATACTGATTATCAGAGAGACCCGCAGTCTGACACACTGATTATCGGAAAAACCCGCAGTCTGACATACTGAATATCGGACAGACCCGCAGTCTGACACACTTCTTAACAGACAGACCCACAGTCAGACACACTGATTGTCGGATCGACATGCAATCTGACACACTGATTATCGGACAGACCCGAAGTCTGACATACTCATTATCAGACAGAAACGCAGTCTGACACACTGGTTATCGAATAGACCCGCAGTCTGACACACTGATTATCGGACAGACCCGAAGTCTGACACACTGATTATCAGACAGAAACGCAATCTGCACACTGATTATCGGATAAACCCTCAGTCTGACACAATGATTAATGGACAGACCCGCAGTCTGACACACAGGATGTCAGACAGACCCGCAGTCTGACGCACTGATTATTGGATCAACTTGAAGTCTGACACACTGATTATCGGATCGACTCACCGTCTGACACACTGATTATCGAACAGACCCGCAGTCTGACACAATGATTATTGGATCAACCCACAGTCTGACACAATGATTATTGGATCAACCCACAATCTGACACACTGATTACCAGACAGGCCCGCAGTCTGACACACTGGTTATCGGACAGACCCGCAGTTTGACACACTGATTATCGGATAGACCCGCAGTCTGACACATTTCTTAAGAGACAGACCCACAGTCTGACACACTGATTATCGGACAGACGCGCAGTCAGACACACTGATTGTCGGATCGACACGCAATCTAACACACTGATTATCGAATAGACCCGCAGTCTGACACACTGACTATCGGACAGACCCGAAGTCTGACATACTGATTATCAGACAGAAACGCAGTCTGACACACTGGTTATCGAATGGACCCGCAGTCTGACACACTGATTATCGGACAGACCCGAAGTCTGACACACTGATTATCAGACAGAAACGCAATCTGACACACTGGTTATCGAATAGACCCACAGTCAGACACACTGATTATCGGATAGACCCGCAGTCTGACACACTGATTATCGAACAGACCCGCAGTCTGACACAATGATTATTGGATCAACCCACAGTCTGACACACTGATTATCAGACAGGCCCGCAGTCTGACACAATGATTATTGGATCAACACACAGTCTGACACACTGGTTATCGGACAGACCCGCAGTCTGCCACATAGATTATCGGACAGACCCGCAGTCTGACACACTGGTTATCAGATAGACCCACAGTCTGACATACTGAATATCGGAGAGACCCGCAGTCTGACACACTGATTATCAGACAGACCCGCAGTCTGACACACTGATTATCAGAGAGACCCGCAGTCTGACACACTGATTATCGGATAGACCCACAGTCTGACACACTGATTCTCAGACAGACCCACAGTCTGACACACTGATTATCAGAGAGACCCGCAGTCTGACACACTGATTATCGGATAGACCCGCAGTCTGACACACTGATTCTCAGACAGACCCACAGTCTGCCACATAGATTATCGGATAGACCCGCAGTCTGACACACTGGATATCGGATAGACCCGCTGTCTGGCACACTGATTATTGGATCAACCCGCAGTCTGACACACTGATTATCAGACAGACCCGCAGTCTGACACACTGATTATCAGAGAGACCCGCAGTCTGACACACTGATTATCGGATAGACCCGCAGTCTGACACACTGATTATCAGAGAGACCCGCAGTCTGACACACTGATTATCGGACAGACCCGCAGTCTGACACACTGATTATCGGACAGACCCGCAGTCTGACACACTGATTATCAGACAGACCCGCAGTCTGACACACTGATTATCAGAGAGACCCGCAGTCTGACACACTGATTATCAGACAGACCCGCAGTCTGACACACTGATTATCAGAGAGACCCGCAGTCTGACACACTGATTATTGGAAAAACCCGCAGTCTGACATACTGAATATCGGACAGACCCGCAGTCTGGCACACTGATTATCAGAGAGACCCGCAGTCTGACACACTGATTATCAGAGAGACCAGCAGTCTGACACACTGATTATCGGAAAAACCCGCAGTCTGACATACTGAATATCGGACAGACCCGCAGTCTGACACACTGATTATCAGAGAGACCCGCAGTCTGACACACTGATTATCGGAAAAACCCGCAGTCTGACATACTGAATATCGGACAGACCCGCAGTCTGACACACTGATTATCACACAGACCCGCAGTCTGACACACTGATTATCAGAGAGACCCGCAGTCTGACACACTGATTATCGGATAGACCCGCAGTCTGACACACTGATTATCAGAGAGACCCGCAGTCTGACACACTGATTATCGGACAGACCCGCAGTCTGACACACTGATTATCAGACAGACCCGCAGTCTGACACACTGATTATGAGAGAGACCCGCAGTCTGACACACTGATTATCAGACAGACCCGCAGTCTGACACACTGATTATCAGAGAGACCCGCAGTCTGACACACTGATTATTGGAAAAACCCACAGTCTGACATACTGAATATCGGACAGACCCGCAGTCTGACACACTGATTATCAAACAGACCCGCAGTCTGACACACTGATTATCGGAAAAACCCGCAGTCTGACACACTGATTATTGGAAAAACCCGCAGTCTGACCTACTGAATATTGGACAAACCCGCAGTCTGGCACACTGATTATCAGACAGACCCGCAGTCTGACACACTGATTATCAGACAGACCCGCAGTCTGACACACTGATTATCAGACAGACCCGCAGTCTGACACACTGATTATCAGAGAGACCCGCAGTCTGACACACTGATTATCGGAAAAACCCGCAGTCTGACCTACTGAATATTGGACAGACCCGCAGTCTGGCACACTGATTATCAGACAGACCCGCAGTCTGACACACTGATTATCGGACAGACCCGCAGTCTGATACACTGGTTAATGGATAGACCTGCAGTCTGACACACTTCTTAACAGACAGACCCGCAGTCAGACACACTGATTGTCGGATCGACATGCAATCTGACACACTGATTATCGGACAGACCCGAAGTCTGACATACTGATTATCAGACAGAAATGCAGTCTGACACACTGGTTATCGAATAGACCCGCAGTCTGACACACTGATTATCGGACAGACCCGAAGTCTGACACACTGATTATCAGAGAGACCCGCAGTCTGACACACTGATTATTGGATTAACCCGCAGTCTGACACACTGATTATCAGATAGACCCGCAGTCTGACATACTGAATATCGGACAGACCCGCAGTCTGACACACTGATTATTGGATTAACCCGCAGTGTGACACACTGATTATCAGACAGACCCGCAGTCTGACACACTGATTATCAGAGAGACCCGCAGTCTGACACACTGATTATCGGACAGACCCGCAGTCTGACACACTGATTATCAGACAGACCCGCAGTCTGACACACTGATTATCAGAGAGACCCGCAGTCTGACACACTGATTATCAGACAGACCCGCAGTCTGACACACTGATTATCGGACAGACCCGCAGTCTGACACACTGATTATCAGACAGACCCGCAGTCTGACACACTGATTATCAGAGAGACCCGCAGTCTGACACACTGATTATCAGACAGACCCGCAGTCTGACACACTGATTATCAGAGAGACCCGCAGTCTGACACACTGATTATCGGAAAAACCCGCAGTCTGACATACTGAATATCGGACAGACCCGCAGTCTGACACACTGATTATCGAATCGACCTGAAGTCTGACACACTGATTATCGCACAGACCCGCAGTCTGACACACTGATTATTGGACAGACCCTCAGTCTGACACACTGATTATTGGACAGACTCGCAGTCTGACACACTGATTATTGGACAGACCCGCAGTCTGACACACTGATTATTGGACAGACCCCAAAGTCTGCCACATAATTATCGGACAGACCCGCAGTCTGACACACTGATTATCGGATCAACTTGAAGTCTGACACACTGATTATCGGATCGACCCACCGTCTGACATACTGATTATCGAACAGTCCTGCAGTCTGACACTCTGGTTATCGGACAGACCCGCAGTCTGACACACTGGATATCGGACAGACCCGCAGTCTGGCACACTGATTATCAGACAGGCCTGCAGTCTGACACACTGATTATTGGACAGACCCGCAGTCTGACACACTGATTTTCAGATAGACCCGCAGTCTGACATACTGAATATCGGACAGATCCTCAGTCTGACACACTGTTTTTCAGATAGACCCGCAGTCTGACACACTGATTATCGGACAGACTCGCAGTCTGACACCCTGATTATCGGATACACCCTCAATCTGACACACTGTTTATCGGATAGACTACCAGTTTGACACACTGATTATCAGATCGACCCGCAGTCTGACACACTGGTTATAGGATAGACCCGCAGTCTGACACACTGGTTATCGGACAGACCCGCAATCTGACACACTGATTATCGGATCGACCCGCAGTCTGACACACTGGTTATCGGACAGACCCGCAGTCTGACACACTGATTATCGGATCGACCCGCAGTCTGACACACTGGTTATCGGACAGACCCGCAGTCTGCCACCATGATTATCGGATACACCCTCAGACTGACACACTGATTATCAGATCGACCCACAGTCTGACACACTGGTTATTGGACAGACCTGCAGTCTGACACACTGATTATCGGACAGACCCACATTCTGCCACCTTGGTTATCGGATACACCCTCAGACTGACACACTGATTATCAGATCGACCCGCAGTCTGACACACTGATTATCGAACAGACCCGCAGTCTGACACACTGATTATCAGATCGACCCGCAGTCTGACACACTGGTTATAGGATAGACCCGCATTCTGACACACTGGTTATAGGATAGACCCGCATTCTGACACACTGATTATCGGATAGACCCGCAGTCCATCACACTGATTATCGGATAGACCCGCAGACTGACACTCTGATTATTGGACTGATCTGCAGTTTGAAACACTGGTTATCGAATAAACCCGCAGTCTGACACACTGATTATCGGACAGACCCGCAGTCTGACACACCGATTATAGGACAGACCCACAGTCTGTCACATTTATTAACGGATACACCCTCAGTATGACACACTGATTATTGGACAGACCCGCAATCTGACACACTGGTTATCGGATAAACCCGCAGTCTGACACACTGAATATCGGACAGACCCACGGACTGATACACTGATTATCGGAGAGTCCCACAACCCTGACACACTAGTTATTGGACAGACACACAGTCTGACACATTGAGTATAGGATACACCCTCAATCTGACACACTGGTTATCGGACAGACCCGCAGTCTGACACATTGATTATCGGATAGGCCCGCATTGTGACACACTGGCTATCGGACAGACCCGCAGTCTGACACACTGATTACTGGACAGACCCACATTCTAATACACGGGTTATTGGATCAACTCACAGTCTGATACACTGGTTATCGGACAGACCCGCAGTCTGACACACTGATTACTGGACAGACCCACATTCTAATACACGGGTTATTGGATCAACTCGCAGACTGACTCACTGATTATTGGACAGACCCGCAATCTGACACACTGATTATCGGATCGACTCGCATTCTGACACACTGATTATCGGACAGACCCACAGTCTGCCACACTAGTTATATCGGACAGACCCGCAGTCTGACACACTGGTTATAGGATAGACCCGCATTCTGACACACTGGTTATCGGACAGACCCGCTTTCTGACACACTGATTATCGGACAGACCCGCAGTCTGACACACTGATTATCGGACAGACCCGCAGTCTGACACACTGATTATCGTATAGACTCGCAGACTGACACACTGATTATTGGACAGACCCGCAATCTGACACACTGGTTATTGGACAGACCCGCAATCTGACACACTGATTATTGGACAGACCCGCAGTCTGACACACTGACTATCGGACAGACCCGCAGTCTGACACACTGATTATTGGACAGACCCGCTATCTGAGACACTGGTTATTGTACAGACCCGCAATCTGACACACTGATTATTGGACAGACCCGCAGTCTGACACACTGATTATCGGATAGGCTCGCATCTGACACACTGATTATTGGCAGACCCGCAGTCTGACACACTGATTATCGGATAGACCAGCTGTCTGACCCACTGATTATCAGACAGACCCGCAGTCTGACACACTGATTATCGGAGAGACCCGCAGTCTGTCACACTGATTATCGGATAGACCCGCAGTCTGACACACTGATTATCGGACAGACACGCAGTCTGACACACTGATTATCGGACAGACCCGCAGTCTGTCACACTGATTATCGGACAGACACACAGTCTGACACACTGATTATCGGATAGACCCGCAGTCTGACACACTGTTTATCGGACATATCTGCAGTCTGACACGCTGGTTATCTAATAAACCCGCAGTCTGACACACTGATTATCGGACAGACCCGCAGTCTGACACACTGATATTCGAATCGACCTGCAGTCTGACACACTAATTATCGGACAGACCTGGTCTCTGACACACTAATTATTGGACAGACCCGCAGTCTGACACACTGATTATTGGACAGACCCTCAGTCTGACACACTGATTATCGGATAGGCTCGCAGTCTGACACACTGATTATTGGACAGACCCGCAGTCTGACACACAGATTATTGGACAGACCCGCAGTCTGAAACACTGATTATCGGTCAGACCTGCAGTCTGACACACTGTTTATTTGACAGACCCGCAGTCTGACACACTGATTAACGGACAGACCCGCAGTCTGTCACACTGATTATCGGACAGACCCGCAGTCTGTCTCACTGGTTATCGGATAGAACCGCATACTGACACACTGATTATCGGATAGACTCACAGTCTGACACACTGATTATCGGTCAGACCTGCAGTCTGACACACTGATTATTTGACAGACCCGCAGTCTGACACACTGATTATCGGACAGACCCGCAGTCTGTCACATTGATTATCGGATACACCCTCAGTCTGACACAATGATTATCGGATCGACCCGCAGTCTGACACACTGGTTATAGGATAGACCCCATTCTAACACACGGGTTATTGGATCAACTCACAGTCTGACACACTGGTTATAGGATAGACCCGCAGTCTGACACACTGGTTATCGGACAGACCCGCAGTCAGACACACTGATTATTGGATAAACCCGCAGTCTGACACACTGATTATCGGACAGATCTGCAGTTTGAAACACTGGTTATCTAATAAACCCGCAGTCTGACACACTGATTATCGGACAGATCCGCAGTCTGGCACACTGATATTCGAATCGACCTGCAGTCTGACACACTGATTATCGGACAGACCTGGTCTCTGACACACTAATTATTGGACAGACCCGCAGTCTGACACACTGATTATTGGACAGACCCTCAGTCTGACACACTGATTATCGGATAGGCTCGCAGTCTGACACACAGATTATTGGACAGACCCGCAGTCTGACACACAGATTATTGGACAGACCCGCAGTCTGACACACTGATTATTGGACAGACCCGCAGTCTGACACACTGATTATCGGATCAACTTGAAGTCTGACACACTGATTATCATATCGACCCACCGTCTGACATACTGATTATCGAACAGACCTGCAGTCTGCCACACTGGATATCGGACAGACCCGCAGTCTGGCACACTGATTATTGGCTCAACCCGCAGTCTGACACACTGATTATCAGACAGGCCCGCAGTCTGACACACAGATTATTGGACAGACCCGCAGTCAGACATACTGAATATCGGACAGACCCGCAGTCTCACACACTGTTTATCAGATAGACCCGCAGTCTGACATACTGATTATCGGACAGATCCACAGTCTGACACAGTGATTATTGGATAGACCCAGAGTCTGACACACTGATTATTGTATAGACCCGCAGTCTGACACACTGATAATTTGATAGACCCACTAAATGACTCACTGAATATCGGATAGACCCACAGTCTGACACAGTGATTATTGGATAGACCCACAGTCTAACACAGTGATTATTGGATAGATCCAGAATATGACACAATGATTATCGAATAGACCCACAGTCTGACACACTGATTGAAGTATAGTCCGACAGCCTGATACACTGTTTATCGGATTGACCCGCAGTCTGACACACTGATTATTGAATACACCCACAGTCTGACACACTGATTATAGGAGAGACCCGCAATATGACACACTGATTATCGGATAGACCCACAGTCTGACACACTGTTTATCGAATAGACCCTCAGTCTGACACACTGATTGAAGTATAGTCCGACAGCCTGATACACTGTTTATCGGATTGACCCGCAGTCTAACACTCCGATTATCGAATACACCCACAGTCTGACACACTGATTATAGGAGAGACCCGCAATATGACACACTGATTATCGGATAGACCCACAGTGTGACACACTGATTATCAGACCGACCCGCAGTCTGACACACTGATTATCGGACAGACCCGCAGTATGACGCACTGATTATCGGACAGTCCCGCAGTCTGACACATTGATTATCAGATAGACCCGCAGTCTGACACACTGATTATCGGACAGACTCGCAGTCTGACACCCTGATTACCGGATACACCCTCAATCTGCCACACTGATTATCAGATAGACCCGCAGCCTGACACTCTGATTATCGGCTAGACCTGCTGTCTGGAACACTGCTTAACAGACAGAACCGCAGTCTGACACACTGATTATCGGATCGACACGCAGTCTGACACACTGATTATCGGATAGACCTGCTGTCTGGCACACTGCTTAACAGACAGAACCGCAGTCTGACACACTGATTATCGGACAGACCCGCAGTCTGACACACTGATTATCGGACAGACCCGCAGTCTGACACACTGATTATTGGATAGACCCACAGTCTGACACACTGATTTTCGGACAGACCCGCAGTCTGATACACTGGTTATCGGATAGACCCGCCCTCTGACATACTGGTTATCAGATAAACCCACAGTCTGACACACTGATTATTGGATAGACCCACAGACTGACACATTGATTATCGGATAGACCCAGAGTCTGACACACTGATTATTGGATCAACCCGCAGTCTGACACACTGATTATCAGATAGAACCTCAGTCTGACACACTGATTATCGGATAGACCCGCAGTCTGACACACTGTTTAACAGACAGAACCGCAGTCTGACACACTGATTATCGGACAGACCCACAGTCTGACACAGTGATTATTGGATAGACCCAGAGTCTGACACACTGATTATTGTATAGACCCGCAGTCTGACACACTGATAATTTGATAGACCCACTGAATGACTCACTGAATATCGGATAGACCCACAGTCTGACACAGTGATTATTGGATAGATCCACAGTCTAACACAGTGATTATTGGATAGATCCAGAATATGACACAATGATTATCGAATAGACCCACAGTCTGACACACTGATTGAAGTATAGTCCGACAGCCTGATACACTGTTTATCGGATTGACCCGCAGTCTGACACACTGATTATTGAATACACCCACAGTCTGACACACTGATTATAGGAGAGACCCGCAATATGACACACTGATTATCGGATAGACCCACAGTCTGACGCACTGTTTATCGAATAGACCCTCAGTCTGACACACTGATTGAAGTATAGTCCGACAGCCTGATACACTGTTTATCGGATTGACCCGCAGTCTGACACACTGATTATTGAATAGACCCACAGTCTGACACACTGATTATAGGAGAGACCCGCAATATGACACACTGATTATCGGATAGACCCGCAGTCTGACACACTGATTATCGGAAAAACTCGCAGTCTGACACAATGGTTATCGGATAGATCCGCTGTCTGACACACTACTTAAAAGACAGACCCGCAGTCTGACACACTGATTATCGGATCGACCCGCAGTCTGACACACTGATTATCGGATAGACCCACAGTCTGACACACTGATTATCAGACCGACCCGCAGTCTGACACACTGATTATCGGACAGACCCGCAGTCTGACGCACTGATTTTCGGACAGTCCCGCAGTCTGACACACTGATTATCGGATAGACCCGCAGTCTGACACACTGATTATCGGATCGACCCGCAGTCTAAAACACTGATTATCGGTCAGACCCGCAGTCTGACACACTGATTATCGGATCGACCCGCAGTCTGACACACTGAATATCGGACAGACCCACAGTCTGACACCGTGATTATCGGATAGACCCAGAGTCAGGCACACTGATTATCATATAGACCCGCAGTCTGACACACTGATTATCGGATAGACCCACTGTCTGACTCACTGATTATCGGATAGGCTCGCAGTCTGACACACTGATTACCGGACAGACCTGCAGTCTGACACACTGATTATCTGGCACACTGCTTAACACATTGATTATCGGACAGACCCGCAGTCTGACGCACTGATTATCGGACAGTCCCGCAGTCTGACACACTGATTATCAGACCGACCCGCAGTCTGACACACTGATTATCGGATAGACCCGCAGTCTGACACACTGATTATCGGATCGACCCGCAGTTTGACACACTGATTATCGGTCAGACCCGCAGTCTGACACACTGATTATCGGACAGACCCGCAGTCTGACACACTGATTATCAGACAGACATGCAGTCTGACACCATGGTTATCGGATAAACCCGCAGTCTGACACACTGATTATCGGATAGGCTCGCATCTGACACACTGATTATTGGCAGACCCGCAGTCTGACACACTGATTATCGGATAGACCCGCTGTCTGACCCACTGATTATCAGACAGACCCGCAGTCTGACACACTGATTATCGGAGAGACCCACAGTCTGTCACACTGATTATCGGATAGACCCGCAGTCTGACACACTGATTATCGGACAGACACGCAGTCTGACACACTGATTATCAGACAGACCCGCAGTCTGTCACACTGATTATCGGACAGACACACAGTCTGACACACTGATTAACGGATAGACCCGCAGACTGACACACTGATTATCGGATAGACTCACAGTCTGACACACTGATTATCGGTCAGACCTGCAGTCTGACACACTGTTTATTTGACAGACCCGCAGTCTGACAAACTGATTATCGGATAGACCCGCAGTCTGACACACTGATTATCGGACAGGCCCGCAGTCTGTCTCACTGGTTATCGGATAGAACCGCATACTGACACACTGATTATCGGATAGACTCACAGTCTGACACACTGATTATCGGTCAGACCTGCAGTCTGACACACTGATTATTTGACAGACCCGCAGTCTGACACACTGATTATCGGACAGACCCGCAGTCTGTCACATTGATTATCGGATACACCCTCAGTCTGACACAATGATTATCGGATCGACCCGCAGTCTGACGCACTGGTTATAGGATAGACCCCATTCTAACACACGGGTTATTGGATCAACTCACAGTCTGACACACTGGTTATAGGATAGACCCGCAGTCTGACACACTGATTATCGGACAGACCCGCAGTCTGACACACTGATTAACGAATACACCCACAGTCTGACACACTGATTATCGGATAGACCCGCAGTCTGACACACTGATTATCGGACAGACCCGCAGTCTGACACACTGATATTTGAATCGACCTGCAGTCTGACACACTGATTATCGGACAGACCTGGTCTCTGACACACTAATTATTGGACAGACCCCAGTCTGACACACTGATTATTGGACAGACCCTCAGTCTGACACACTGATTATCGGATAGGCTCGCAGTCTGACACACTGATTATTGGACAGACCCGCAGTCTGACACACAGATTATTGGACAGACTCGCAGTCTGACACACTGATTATTGGACAGACCCGCAGTCTGACACACTGATTATCGGACAGACCCCAAAGTCTGCCACATAAATATCGGACAGACCCGCAGTCTGACACACTGATTATCGGATCAACTTGAAGTCTGACACACTGATTATCATATCGACCCACCGTCTGACATACTGATTATCGAACAGACCTGCAGTCTGCCACACTGGATATCGAACAGACCCGCAGTCTGGCACACTGATTATTGGCTCAACCCGCAGTCTGACACACTGATTATCAGACAGGCCCGCAATCTGACACACAGATTATCGGACAGACCCGCAGTCTGACACTCTGATTATCGGCTAGACCTGCTGTCTGGAACACTGCTTAACAGACAGAACCGCAGTCTGACACACTGATTATCGGATCGACACGCAGTCTGACACACTGATTATCGGATAGACCTGCTGTCTGGCACACTGCTTAACAGACAGAACCGCAGTCTGACACACTGATTATCGGATAGACCCGCAGTCTGACACACTGATTATCGGACAGACCCGCAGTCTGACACACTGATTATTGGATAGACCCACAGTCAGACACACTGATTTTCGGACAGACCCGCAGTCTGATACACTGGTTATCGGATAGACCCGCCCTCTGACATACTGGTTATCGGATAAACCCACAGTCTGACACACTGATTATTGGATAGACCCACAGACTGACACATTGATTATCGGATAGACCCAGAGTCTGACACACTGATTATTGGATCAACCCGCAGTCTGACTCACTGATTATCAGATAGACCCTCAGTCTGACACACTGATTATCGGATAGACCCGCAGTCTGATACACTGTTTAACAGACAGAACCGCAGTCTGACACACTTTATCGGACAGACCCACAGTCTGACACAGTGATTATTGGATAGACCCAGAGTCTGACACACTGATTATTGTATAGACCCGCAGTCTGACACACTGATAATTTGATAGACCCACTGAATGACTCACTGAATATCGGACAGACCCGCAGTCTGACACACTGATTATCGGACAGACTCGCAGTCTGACACCCTGATTATCGGATACACCCTCAATCTGCCACACTGATTATCAGATAGACCCGCAGTCTGACACTCTGATTATCGGCTAGACCTGCTGTCTGGAACACTGCTTAACAGACAGAACCGCAGTCTGACACACTGATTATCGGATCGACACGCAGTCTGACACACTGATTATCGGATAGACCTGCTGTCTGGCACACTGCTTAACAGACAGAACCGCAGTCTGACACACTGATTATCGGATAGACCCGCAGTCTGACACACTGATTATCGGACAGACCCGCAGTCTGACACACTGATTATTGGATAGACCCACAGTCTGACACACTGATTTTCGGACAGACCCGCAGTCTGATACACTGGTTATCGGATAGACCCGCCCTCTGACATACTGGTTATCGGATAAACCCACAGTCTGACACACTGATTATTGGATAGACCCACAGACTGACACATTGATTATCGGATAGACCCAGAGTCTGACACACTGATTATTGGATCAACCCGCAGTCTGACACACTGATTATCAGATAGACCCTCAGTCTGACACACTGATAATCGGATAGACCCGCAGTCTGACACACTGTTTAACAGACAGAACCGCAGTCTGACACACTGATTATCGGACAGACCCACAGTCTGACACAGTGATTATTGGATAGACCCAGAGTCTGACACACTGATTATTGTATAGACCCGCAGTCTGACACACTGATAATTTGATAGACCCACTGAATGACTCACTGAATATCGGATAGACCCACAGTCTGACACAGTGATTATTGGATAGACCCACAGTCTGACACACTGATTGAAGTATAGTCCGACAGCCTGATACACTGTTTATCGGATTGACCCGCAGTCTGACACACTGATTATTGAATACACCCACAGTCTGACACACTGATTATAGGAGAGACCCGCAATATGACACACTGATTATCGGATAGACCCACAGTCTGACACACTGTTTATCGAATAGACCCTCAGTCTGACACACTGATTGAAGTATAGTCCGACAGCCTGATACACTGTTTATCGGATTGACCCGCAGTCTGACACACTGATTATTGAATAGACCCACAGTCTGACACACTGATTATAGGAGAGACCCGCAATATGACACACTGATTATCGGATAGACCCGCAGTCTGACACACTGATTATCAGAAAAACTCGCAGTCTGACACAATGGTTATCGGATAGATCCGCTGTCTGACACACTGATTATCGGATAGACCCACAGTCTGACACACTGATTATCAGACCGACCCGCAGTCTGACACACTGATTATCGGACAGACCCGCAGTCTGACACACTGGTTATCGGACAGACCCGCAGTCTGACACACTGATTATCGGATAGACTACCAGTTTGAGACACTGATTATCAGATCGACCCGCATTGTGACACACTGGCTATCGGACAGACCCGCAGTCTGACACACTGATTATCGTATAGACTCGCAGACTGACACACTGATTATTGGACAGACCCGCAATCTGACACACTGATTATCGGATCGACCCGCAATCTGACACACTGATTATCGGACAGACCCACAGTCTGCCACACTAGTTATATCGGACAGACCCGCAGTCTGACACACTGGTTATAGGATAGACCCGCATTCTGACACACTGGTTATCGGACAGACCCGCTTTCTGACACACTGATTATCGGACAGACCCGCAGTCTGACACACTGATTATCGGACAGACCCGCAGTCTGACACACTGATTATCGTATAGACTCGCAGACTGACACACTGATTATTGGACAGACCCGCAATCTGACACACTGATTATTGGACAGACCTGCAGTCTGACACACTGATTATCGGACAGACCCGCAGTCTGATACACTGATTATTGGACAGACCCGCAATCTGACACACTGATTATTGGACAGACCCGCAGTCTGACACACTGATTATTGGACAGACCCGCAGTCGGATACACTGATTATCAGACAGACACGCAGTCTGACACACTGATTATTGGACAGACCCGCAGTCTGACACACTGATTATCAGACAGACACGCAGTCTGACACCATGGTTATCGGATAAACCCGCAGTCTGACACACTGATTATCGGATAGGCTCGCATCTGACACACTGATTATTGGCAGACCCGCAGTCTGACACACTGATTATCGGATAGACCCGCTGTCTGACCCACTGATTATCAGACAGACCCGCAGTCTGACACACTGATTATCGGATAGACCCGCAGTCTGACACACTGATTATCGGACAGACACGCAGTCTGACACACTGATTATCAGACAGACCCGCAGTCTGTCACACTGATTATCGGACAGACACACAGTCTGACACACTGTTTATCGGACAGATCTGCAGTTTGAAACACTGGTTATCTAATAAACCCGCAGTCTGACACACTGATTATCGGACAGACCCGCAGTCTGACACACTGATATTCGAATCGACCTGCAGTCTGACACACTGATTATCGGACAGACCTGGTCTCTGACACACTAATTATTGGACAGACCCGCAGTCTGACACACTGATTATTGGACAGACCCTCAGTCTGACACACTGATTATCGGATAGGCTCGCAGTCTGACACACTGATTATTGGACAGACCCGCAGTCTGACACACAGATTATTGGACAGACCCGCAGTCTGACACACAGATTATTGGATAGACCCGCAGTCTGACACACTGATTATTGGACAGACTCGCAGTCTGACACACTGATTATTGGACAGACCCGCAGTCTGACACACTGATTATCGGACAGACCCCAAAGTCTGCCACATAATTATCGGACAGACCCGCAGTCTGACACACTGATTATCGGATCAACTTGAAGTCTGACACACTGATTATCATATCGACCCACCGTCTGACATACTGATTATCGAACAGACCTGCAGTCTGCCACACTGGATATCGGACAGACCCGCAGTCTGGCACACTGATTATTGGCTCAACCCGCAGTCTGACACACTGATTATCGGACAGGCCCGCAGTCTGACACACTGATTATCGGACAGACCCGCAGTCTGTCACATTGATTATCGGATACACCCTCAGTCTGACACAATGATTATCGGATCGACCCGCAGTCTGACGCACTGGTTATAGGATAGACCCCATTCTAACACACGGGTTATTGGATCAACTCACAGTCTGACACACTGGTTATAGGATAGACCCGCAGTCTGACACACTGGTTATCGGACAGACCCGCAGTCAGACACACTGATTAACGAATACACCCACAGTCTGACACAATGATTATTAGATAAACCCGCAGTCTGACACACTGATTATCGGACAGATCTGCAGTTTGAAACATTGGTTATCTAATAAACCCGCAGTCTGCCACACTGATTATCAGATAGACCCGCAGTCTGACACTCTGATTATCGGCTAGACCTGCTGTCTGGAACACTGCTTAACAGACAGAACCGCAGTCTGACACACTGAATATCGGACAGACTCGCAGTCTGACACCCTGATTATCGGATACACCCTCAATCTGCCACACTGATTATCAGATAGACCCGCAGTCTGACACTCTGATTATCGGCTAGACCTGCTGTCTGGAACACTGCTTAACAGACAGAACCGCAGTCTGACACACTGATTATCGGATCGACACGCAGTCTGACACACTGATTATCGGATAGACCTGCTGTCTGGCACACTGCTTAACAGACAGAACCGCAGTCTGACACACTGATTATCGGATAGACCCGCAGTCTGACACACCGATTATCGGACAGACCCGCAGTCTGACACACTGATTATTGGATAGACCCACAGTCTGACACACTGATTTTCGGACAGACCCGCAGTCTGATACACTGGTTATCGGATAGACCCGCCCTCTGACATACTGGTTATCGGATAAACCCACAGTCTGACACACTGATTATTGGATAGACCCACAGACTGACACATTGATTATCGGATAGACCCAGAGTCTGACACACTGATTATTGGATCAACCCGCAGTCTGACACACTGATTATCAGATAGACCCTCAGTCTGACACACTGATTATCGGATAGACCCGCAGTCTGACACACTGTTTAATAGACAGAACCGCAGTCTGACACACTGATTATCGGACAGACCCACAGTCTGACACAGTGATTATTGGATAGACCCAGAGTCTGACACACTGATTATTGTATAGACCCGCAGTCTGACACACTGATAATTTGATAGACCCACTGAATGACTCACTGATTATCGGACAGACCCACAGTCTGACACAGTGATTATTGGATAGATCCACAGTCTGACACAGTGATTATTGGATAGACCCACAGTCTGACACAGTGATAATTGGATAGACCCACAGTCTGACACAGTGATTATTGGATAGACCCACAGTCTGACACAGTGATTATTGGATAGATCCAGAATATGACACAATGATTATCGAATAGACCCACAGTCTGACACACTGATTGAAGTATAGTCCGACAGCCTGATACACTGTTTATCGGATTGACCCGCAGTCTGACACACTGATTATTGAATACACCCACAGTCTGACACACTGATTATAGGAGAGACCCGCAATATGACACACTGATTATCGGATAGACCCACAGTCTGACACACTGTTTATCGAATAGACCCTCAGTCTGACACACTGATTGATGTATAGTCCGACAGCCTGATACACTGTTTATCGGATTGACCCGCAGTCTGACACACTGATTATTGAATAGACCCACAGTCTGACACACTGATTATAGGAGAGACCCGCAATATGACACACTGATTATCGGATAGACCCGCAGTCTGACACACTGATTATCGGAAAAACTCGCAGTCTGACACAATGGTTATCGGATAGATCCGCTGTCTGACACACTACTTAAAAGACAGACCCGCAGTCTGACACACTGATTATCGGATCGACCCGCAGTCTGACACACTGATTATAGGATAGACACACAGTCTGACACACTGATTATCAGACCGACCCGCAGTCTGACACACTGATTATCGGACAGACCCGCAGTCTGACGCACTGATTATCGGACAGTCCCGCAGTCTGACACACTGATTATCGGATCGACCCGCAGTCTGAAACACTGATTATCGGTCAGACCCGCAGTCTGACACACTGATTATCGGATCGACCCGCAGTCTGACACACTGAATATCGGACAGACCCACAGTCTGACACAGTGATTATCGGATAGACCCAGAGTCTGGCACACTGATTATCATATAGACCCGGAGTCTGACACACTGATAATCGGATAGACCCACTGTCTGACTCACTGATTATCGGATAGGCTCGCAGTCTGACACACTGATTACCGGACAGACCTGCAGTCTGACACACTGATTATCGGATAGACCCACAGTCTGACACATTGATTATCGGACAGACCCGCAGTCTGACGCACTGATTATCGGAGAGTCCCGCAGTCTGACACACTGATTATCAGACCGACCCGCAGTCTGACACACTGATTATCGGACAGACCCGCAGTCTGACGCACTGATTATCGGATAGACCCGCAGTCTGACACACTGATTATCGGATCGACCCGCAGTCTGACACACTGATTATCGGTCAGACCCGCAGTCTGACACACTGATTATCGGACAGACCCGCAGTCTGACACACTGATTATCAGACAGACATGCAGTCTGACACCATGGTTATCGGATAAACCCGCAGTCTGACACACTGATTATCGGATAGGCTCGCATCTGACACACTGATTATTGGCAGACCCGCAGTCTGACACACTGATTATCGGATAGACCCTCTGTCTGACCCACTGATTATCAGACAGACCCGCAGTCTGACACACTGATTATCGGAGAGACCCACAGTCTGTCACACTGATTATCGGATAGACCCGCAGTCTGACACACTGATTATCGGACAGACACGCAGTCTGACACACTGATTATCAGACAGACCCGCAGTCTGTCACACTGATTATCGGACAGACACACAGTCTGACACACTGATTATCGGATAGACACGCAGTCTGACACACTGATTATCGGACATATCTGCAGTCTGACACGCTGGTTATCGAATAGACCAGCAGTCTGACACACTGATTATCGGATAGACTCACAGTCTGACACACTGATTATCGGTCAGACCTGCAGTCTGACACACTGTTTATTTGACAGACCCGCAGTCTGACACACTGATTAACGGACAGACCCGCAGTCTGTAACACTGATTATCGGATAGACCCGCAGTCTGACACACTGATTATCGGACAGACCCGCAGTCTGTCTCACTGGTTATCGGATAGAACCGCATACTGACACACTGATTATCGGATAGACTCACAGTCTGACACACTGATTATCGGTCAGACCTGCAGTCTGACACACTGATTATTTGACAGACCCGCAGTCTGACACACTGATTATCGGACAGACCCGCAGTCTGTCACATTGATTATCGGATACACCCTCAGTCTGACACAATGATTATCGGATCGACCCGCAGTCTGACGCACTGGTTATAGGATAGACCCCATTCTAACACACGGGTTATTGGATCAACTCACAGTCTGACACAATGGTTATAGGATAGACCCGCAGTCTGACACACTGGTTATCGGACAGACCCGCAGTCTGACACACTGATTATTGGATCGACCCGCAGTCTGACACACTGATTAATGAATACACCCACAGTCTGACACACTGATTATTGGATAAACCCGCAGTCTGACACACTGATTATCGGACAGATCTGCAGTTTGAAACACTGGTTATCTAATAAACCCACAGTCTGACACACTGATTATCGGACAGACCCGCAGTCTGACACACTGATATTCGAATCGACCTGCAGTCTGACACACTGATTATCGGACAGACCTGGTCTCTGACACACTAATTATTGGACAGACCCGCAGTCTGACACACTGATTATTGGACAGACCCTCAGTCTGACACACTGATTATCGGATAGGCTCGCAGTCTGACACACTGATTATTGGACAGACCCGCAGTCTGACACACTGATTATTGGACAGATCCGCAGTCTGACACACAGATTATTGGATAGACCCGCAGTCTGACACACTGATTATTGGACAGACCCGCAGTCTGACACACTGATTATTGGACAGACCCGCAGTCTGACACACTGATTATCGGACAGACCCGCAGTCTGACACACTGATATTCGAATCGACCTGCAGTCTGACACACTGATTATCGGACAGACCTGGTCTCTGACACACTAATTATTGGACAGACCCGCAGTCTGACACACTGATTATTGGACAGACCCTCAGTCTGACACACTGATTATCGGATAGGCTCGCAGTCTGACACACTGATTATTGGACAGACCCGCAGTCTGACACACTGATTATTGGACAGATCCGCAGTCTGACACACAGATTATTGGATAGACCCGCAGTCTGACACACTGATTATTGGACAGACCCGCAGTCTGACACACTGATTATTGGACAGACCCGCAGTCTGACACACTGATTATCGGACAGACCCCAAAGTCTGCCACATAATTATCGGACAGACCCGCAGTCTGACACACTGATTATCGGATCAACTTGAAGTCTGACACACTGATTATCATATCGACCCACCGTCTGACATACTGATTATCGAACAGACCTGCAGTCTGCCACACTGGATATCGGACAGACCCGCAGTCTGGCACACTGATTATTGGCTCAACCCGCAGTCTGACACACTGATTATCAGACAGGCCCGCAGTCTGACACACAGATTATTGGACAGACCCGCAGTCTGACATACTGAATATCGGACAGACCCGCAGTCTGACACCCTGATTATCGGACAGACTCGCAGTCTGACACCCTGATTATCGGATACACCCTCAATCTGCCACACTGATTATCAGATAGACCCGCAGTCTGACACTCTGATTATCGGCTAGACCTGCTGTCTGGAACACTGCTTAACAGACAGAACCGCAGTCTGACACACTGATTATCGGATCGACACGCAGTCTGACACACTGATTATCGGATAGACCTGCTGTCTGGCACACTGCTTAACAGACAGAACCGCAGTCTGACACACTGATTATCGGATAGACCCGCAGTCTGACACACTGATTATCGGACAGACCCGCAGTCTGACACACTGATTATTGGATAGACCCACAGTCTGACACACTGATTTTCGGACAGACCCGCAGTCTGATACACTGGTTATCGGATAGACCCGCCCTCTGACATACTGGTTATCGGATAAACCCACAGTCTGACACACTGATTATTGGATAGACCCACAGACTGACACATTGATTATCGGATAGACCCAGAGTCTGACACACTGATTATTGGATCAACCCGCAGTCTGACACACTGATTATCAGATAGACCCTCAGTCTGACACACTGATAATCGGATAGACCCGCAGTCTGACACACTGTTTAACAGACAGAACCGCAGTCTGACACACTTTATCGGACAGACCCACAGTCTGACACAGTGATTATTGGATAGACCCAGAGTCTGACACACTGATTATTGTATAGACCCGCAGTCTGACACACTGATAATTTGATAGACCCACTGAATGACTCACTGAATATCGGATAGACCCATAGTCTGACACAGTGATTATTGGATAGACCCACAGTCTGACACAGTGATTATGGGATAGATCCAGAATATGACACAATGATTATCGAATAGACCCACAGTCTGACACACTGTTTATCGAATAGACCCACAGTCTGACACACTGATTGAAGTATAGTCCGACAGCCTGATACACTGTTTATCGGATTGACCCGCAGTCTGACACACTGATTATTGAATAGACCCACAGTCTGACACACTGATTATAGGAGAGACCCGCAATATGACACACTGATTATAGGAGAGACCCGCAGTCTGACACACTGATTATCGGACTGAGCCGGAGTCTGACACACTGATTATTGGATCAACTCGCAGTCTGACACACTCATTATCAGATAGACCCTCAGTCTGACACACTGATAATCGAATAGACCCGCAGTCTGACACACTGACTATAGTATAGATCCGCAGTCTGACACCCTGATTCACGGACAGACCCTCAGTGTGACACACTGACTCTGGGATAGACCCGCAATCTGACACACTGATTATCAGAAAGACCCGCAGTCTGACACACTGATTATTGGACAGACGCACAGTCTGACACACTGGTTATCGGATAGACCCACAGTCTGACACACTGACTATTGGACAGACCTGCAGTCTGACGCACTCATTATCGGACAGTCCCGCAGTCTGACACACTGATTATCGGATCGACCCGCAGTCTGACACACTGATTATCGGTCAGACCCGCAGTCTGACACACTGATTATCGGATCGACCCGCAGTCTGACACACTGAATATCGGACAGACCCACAGTCTGACACACTGATAATAGGATAGACCCACTGTCTGACTCACTGATTATCGGATAGGCTCGCAGTCTGACACACTGATTATCGGACAGACCCGCAGTCTGACACACTGATTATCGGATCGACACTCAGTCTGACACAGTGATTATCGGATAGACCTGCTGTCTGGAACACTGCTTAACAGACAGAACCGTAGTCTGACAAACTGATTATCGGACTGAGCCGGAGTCTGACACACTGATTATTGGATAGACCCGCAGTCTGACACACTGATTATCGGACAGACCCGCAGTCTGACACACTGATTATCGGATAGACCCGCAGTCTGACACACTGATTATTGGATCAACCCGCAGTCTGACACACTGATTATCAAATAGACCCTCAGTCTGACACACTGATAATCGAATAGACCCACAGTCTGACACACTGACTATACTATAGACCCGCAGTCTGACACCCTGATTCTCGGACAGACCCTCAGTCTGACACACTGACTCTGGGATAGACCCGCAATCTGACACACTGATTATCAGAAAGACCCACAGTCTGACACACTGATTATTGGATAGACCCACAGACTGACACATTGATTATCGGATAGACCCAGAGTCTGACACACTGATTATCGGATAGACCCGCAGTCTGACACACTGATTATTGGATCAACCCGCAGTCTGACACACTGATTATCAGATAGACCCTCAGTCTGACACACTGATAATCGAATAGACCCGCAGTCTGACACACTGACTATAGTATAGACCCGCAGTCTGACACCCTGATTCTTGGACAGACCCTCAGTCTGACACACTGACTCTGGGATAGACCCGCAATCTGACACACTGATTATCAGAAAGACCCGCAGTCTGACACACTGATTATTGGACAGACGCACAGTCTGACACACTGGTTATCGGATAGACCCACAGTCTGACACACTGAATATCGGACAGACCCACTGTCTGACACACTGATTATCGGATAGACCTGCAGTCTGACACACTGATTATCGAATACACCCTCTGTCTGACACACTGAGTATCGGACAGACCTGAAGTCTGACACACTGGATATCGGCAGACCTGCTGTCTGACACTCTGATAATCGTATAGACCCACAGTCTGACACACTGACTATCCAACAGACCTGCACTCTGACACACTGATTATCAGATAGACCCACAGTCTGATACACTGATAATCGTATAGACCCACAGTCTGACACACTGACTATTGGACAGACCTGCAGTCTGACACACTGATTATCAGATAGACCCTCAGTCTGATACACTGATAATCGAATACACCCGCAATCTGACACACTGACTTTAGGATAGACCCGCAGTCTGACACACTGATTATTGGACAGACCCGTAGTCTGACACACTGATTATCGGATCGACACACAGTCTGACACAGTGATTATCGGATAGACCTGCTGTCTGGAACACTGCATAACAGACAGAACCGCAGTCTGACACACTGATTATCGGACTGAGCCGCAGTCTGACACACTGATTATTGGATAGACCCACAGTCTGACACACTGATTATCGGATAGACGCAGAATCTGACACACTGCTTATCGGATAGACCCGCATTCTGACACACTGATTATCGGACAGACCCTCAGTCTGACACTCTGATAATCGTATAGACCCACAGTCTGACACACTGACTATAGTATAGACCCGCAGTCTGACACCCTGATTCACGGACAGACCCTCAGTGTGACACACTGACTCTGGGATAGACCCGCAATCTGACACACTGATTATCAGAAAGACCCGCAGTCTGACACACTGATTATTGGACAGACGCACAGTCTGACACACTGGTTATCGGATAGACCCACAGTCTGACACACTGAATATCGGATAGACCCACTGTCTGACACACTGATTATCGGATAGACCTGCAGTCTGACACACTGATTATCGAATACACCCTCTGTCTGACACACTGAGTATCGGACAGACCTGAAGTCTGACACACTGGATATCGGCAGACCTGCTGTCTGACACTCTGATAATCGTATAGACCCACAGTCTGACACACTGACTATCCAACAGACCTGCAGTCTGACACACTGATTATCAGATAGACCCTCAGTCTGATACACTGATAATCGTATAGACCCACAGTCTGACACACTGACTATTGGACAGACCTGCAGTCTGACGCACTCATTATCGGACAGTCCCGCAGTCTGACACACTGATTATCGGATAGACCCGCAGTCTGACACACTGATTATCGGATCGACCCGCAGTCTGACACACTGATTATCGGTCAGATCCGCATTCTGACACACTGATTATCGGATCGACCCGCAGTCTGACACACTGAATATCGGACAGACCCACAGTCTGACACAGTGATTAACGGATAGACCCAGAGTCTGACACACTGATTATCATATAGACCCGCAGTCTGACACACTGATAATAGGATAGACCCACTGTCTGACTCACTGATTATCGGATAGGCTCGCAGTCTGACACACTGATTACCGGACAGACCTGCAGTCTGACACACTGATTATCGGACAGACCCGCAGTCTGACACACTGATTATCGGATCGACACTCAGTCTGACACAGTGATTATCGGATAGACCTGCTGTCTGGAACACTGCTTAACAGACAGAACCGTAGTCTGACAAACTGATTATCGGACTGAGCCGGAGTCTGACACACTGATTATTGGATAGACCCGCAGTCTGACACACTGATTATTGGATAGACCCACAGTCTGACACACTGATTATCGGATAGACCCACAGACTGACACATTGATGATCGGATAGACCCAGAGTCTGACACACTGATTATTGGATCAACCCGCAGTCTGACACACTGATTATCAGATAGACCCTCAGTCTGACACACTGATAATCGAATAGACCCGCAGTCTGACACACTGACCATAGTACAGACCCGCAGTCTGACACCCTGATTCTCGGACAGACCCTCAGTCTGACACACTGACTCTGGGATAGACCCGCAATCTGACACACTGATTATCAGAAAGACCCACAGTCTGACACACTGATTATTGGATAGACCCACAGACTGACACATTGATTATCGGATAGACCCAGAGTCTGACACACGGATTATCGGAGAGACCCGCAGTCTGACACACTGATTATTGGATCAACCCGCAGTCTGACACACTGATTATCAGATAGACCCTCAGTCTGACACACTGATAATCGAATAGACCCGCAGTCTGACACACTGACTATAGTATAGACCCGCAGTCTGACACCCTGATTCTCGGACGGACCCTCAGTGTGACACACTGACTCTGGGATAGACCCGCAATCTGACACACTGATTATCAGAAAGACCCGCAGTCTGACACACTGATTATTGGACAGACGCACAGTCTGACACACTGGTTATCGGATAGACCCACAGTCTGACACACTGAATATCGGATAGACCCACTGTCTGACACACTGATTATCGGATAGACCTGCAGTCTGACACACTGATTATCGAATACACCCTCTGTCTGACACACTGAGTATCGGACAGACCTGAAGTCTGACACACTGGATATCGGCAGACCTGCTGTCTGACACTCTGATAATCGTATAGACCCACAGTCTGACACACTGACTATCCAACAGACCTGCACTCTGACACACTGATTATCAGATAGACCCTCAGTCTGATACACTGATAATCGAATACACCCGCAGTCTGACACACTGACTATAGGATAGACCGGCAGTCTGACACACTGATTATTGGACAGACCCTTAGTCTGACACACTGATTATCGGATCGACACACAGTCTGACACAGTGATTATCGGATAGACCTGCTGTCTGGAACACTGCTTAACAGACAGAACCGCAGTCTGACACACTGATTATCGGACTGAGCCGCAGTCTGACACACTGATTATTGGATAGACCCACAGACTGACACATTGATTATCGGATAGACGCAGAATCTGACACACTGCTTATCGGATAGACCCGCATTCTGACACACTGATTATCGGACAGACCCTCAGTCTGACACTCTGATAATCGTATAGACCCACAGTCTGACACACTGACTATAGGATAGACCCGCAGTCTGACGCACTGATTATCGGACAGACCCGCAGTCTGACACACTGATTATCGGATCGACACACAGTCTGTCACAGTGATTATCGGATAGACCTGCTGTCTGGAACACTGCTTAACAGAAAGACCCGCAGTCTGACACACTGATTATCGGACCGACCTGCAGTCTGACACACTGATTATCGGACAGTCCCACAGTCTGCCACATTGATTATCGGATACACCCTCAGTCTGACACACTGAGTATCGGACAGACCTGAAGTCTGACACACTGGATATCGGCAGACCTGCTGTCTGACACACTGATTATTGGATCAACCCAAAGTCTGACACAATGATTATCGAATAGACCCTCAGTCTCACACACTGATTATCGGACACACCCGCAGACTGACACACTGATTATAGGACAGATCCGCAGTCTGACACACTGATTATAGGATAGACCCGCAGTCTGACACACTGGTTATCAGACAGACCTGCAGTCTGACACATTGATTATTGGTTAGACCCACAGACTGACACTTTGATTATCGGATAGACGCAGAGTCTGACACACTGCTAATCGGATAGACCCGCATTCTGACACACTGATTATCGGACAGACCCTCAGTCTGACACTCTGATAATCGTATAGACCCACAGTCTGACACACTGACTATAGGATAGATCCGCAGTCTGACACACTGACTATCGGACAGACCTGCAGTCTGACACACTGATTATCAGATAGACCCTCAGTCTGACACTCTGATAATCGTATAGACCCACAGTCTGACACACTGACTATAGGATAGACCCGCAGTCTGACACACTGATTATCGGACAGACCCGCAGTCTGACACACTGATTATTGGATAGACTCACAGACTGACACATTGATTATCGGATAGACCCAGAGTCTGATACACTGATTATCGGACAGACCTGCAGTCTGACACACTGATTATCGGATCGACACACAGTCTGACACAGTGAATATCGGATAGACCTGCTGTCTGGAACACTGCTTAACAGACAGAACCGCAGTCTGACACACTGATTATCGGATCGACCCGCAGTCTGCCACATTGATTATCGGATACACCCTCAGTCTGACACACCGGTTATTGGATCAACTCACAGTCTGACACACAGATTATCGGATCGACCCACTGTCTGACACACTGATTATCGGACAGACTTGCTGTCTGACACACTGATTATTGGATCAACCCACAGTCTGCCACAATGATTATCGAACAGACCCGCAGTCTGACACACTGATTATCGGAAAAACTCGCAGTCTGACACACTGATTATCGGATAGACCCACAGTCTGACACACTGATTATCAGACCGACCCGCAGTCTGACACACTGATTATCGGACAGACCCGCAGTCTGACGCACTGACTATCGGATCGACCCGCAGTCTGACACACTGATTATCGGTCAGACCCGCAGTCTGACACACTGATTATCGGATCGACCCGCAGTCTGACACACTGATTATCGGATCGACCCGCAGTCTGACACACTGATTATCGGTCAGACCCGCAGTCTGACACACTGATTATCGGATCGACCCGCAGTCTGACACACTGAATATCGGACAGACCCACAGTCTGACACAGTGATTATCGGATAGACCCAGAGTCTGACACACTGATTATCATATAGACCCGCAGTCTGACACACTGATAATAGGATAGACCCACTGTCTGACTCACTGATTATCGGATAGGCTCGCAGTCTAACACACTGATTACCGGACAGACGTGCAGTCTGACACACTGATTATCGGACCGACCTGCAGTCTGACACACTGATTATCGGACAGTCCCACAGTCTGCCACATTGATTATCGGATACACCCTCAGTCTGACACACTGAGTATCGGACAGACCTGAAGTCTGACACACTGGATATCGGCAGACCTGCTGTCTGACACACTGATTATTGGATCAACCCACAGTCTGGCACAATGATTATCGAATAGACCCTCAGTCTCACACACTGATTATCGGACACACCCGCAGTCTGACACACTGGTTATCAGACAGACCCGCAGTCTGACACATTGATTATTGGATAGACCCACAGACTGACACTTTGATTATCGGATAGACGCAGAGTCTGACACACTGCTAATCGGATAGACCCGCATTCTGACACACTGATTATCGGACAGACCCTCAGTCTGACACTCTGATAATCGTATAGACCCACAGTCTGACACACTGACTATAGGATAGATCCGCAGTCTGACACACTGACTATCGGACAGACCTGCAGTCTGACACACTGATTATCAGATAGACCCTCAGTCTGACACTCTGATAATCGTATAGACCCACAGTCTGACACACTGACTATAGGATAGACCCGCAGTCTGACACACTGATTATCGGACAGACCCGCAGTCTGACACACTGATTATTGGATAGACTCACAGACTGACACATTGATTATCGGATAGACCCAGAGTCTGATACACTGATTATCGGACAGACCAGCAGTCTGACACACTAATTATCGGATCGACACGCAGTCTGACACAGTGATTATCGGATAGACCCGCAGTCTGACACACTGATTATCGGATTATCGGACAGACCCGCAGTCTGATACACTAGTTATCGGATAGACCCGCCCTCTGACACACTGGTTATCGGATAAACCCACAGTCTGACACACTGATTATTGGATAGACCCACAGACTGACACATTGATTATCGGATAGACCCAGAGTCTGACATACTGATTATCGGATAGACCCGCAGTCTGACACACTGATTATTGGATCAACCCGCAGTCTGACACACTGATAATCAGATAGACCCTCAGTCTGACACACTGATAATCGAATAGACCCGCAGTCTGACACACTGACTATAGTATAGACCCGCAGTCTGACACCCTGATTCTCGGACAGACCCTCAGTCTGACACACTGACTCTGGGATAGACCCGCAATCTGACACACTGATTGTCAGAAAGACCCGCAGTCTGACACACTGATTATTGGACAGACGCACAGTCTGACACACTGGTTATCGGATAGACCCACAGTCTGACACACTGAATATCGGACAGACCCACTGTCTGACACACTGATTATCGGATAGATCTGCAGTCTGACACACTGATTATCGAATACACCCTCTGTCTGACACACTGAGTATCGGACAGACCTGAAGTCTGACACACTGGATATCGGCAGACCTGCTGTCTGACACTCTGATAATCGTATAGACCCACAGTCTGACACACTGACTATCGGACAGACCTGCAGTCTGACACACTGATTATCAGATAGAACCTCAGTCTGATACACTGACAATCGAATACACCCACAGTCTTACACACTGACTATAGGATAGACCCGCAGTCTGACACACTGATTATTGGACAGACCCGTAGTCTGACACACTGATTATCGTTTCGACACACAGTCTGACACAGTGATTATCGGATAGACCTGCTGTCTGGAACACTGCTTAACAGACAGAACCGCAGTCTGACACACTGATTATCGGACTGAGCCGCAGTCTGACCCACTGACTATTGGACTGAGCCGCAGTCTGACATACTGATTATTGGATAGACCTGCAGTCTGACACACTGATTATCGGACAGACCCGCAGTCTGACACACTGATTATCGGACAGACCCGCAGTCTGATACACTAGTTATCGGATAGACCCGCCCTCTGACACAGTGGTTATCGGATAAACCCACAGTCTGACACACTGATTATTGGATAGACCCACAGACTGACACATTGATTATCGGATAGACCCAGAGTCTGACACTCTGATTATCGGATAGACCCGCAGTCTGACACACTAATTATTGGATCAACCCGCAGTCTGACACACTGATTATCAGATAGAGCCTCAGTCTGACACACTGATAATCGAATAGACCCGCAGTCTGACACACTGACTATTGTATAGACCCGCAGTCTGACACACTGATTATCGGACAGACCCTCAGTCTGACACACTGACTTTAGGATAGACCCACAGTCTGACACACTGATTATCAGACAGACCCGCAGTCTGACACACTGATTATCGGACAGACGCACAGTCTGACACACTGGTTATCGGATAGACCCACAGTCTGACGCACTGAATATCGGACAAACCCACTGTCTGACACACAGATTATCGGATAGACCTGCAGTCTGACACACTGGATATCTGCAGACCTGCTGTCTGACACTCTGATAATCGTATAGACCCACAGTCTGACACACTGACTATAGGATAGATCCGCAGTCTGACACACTGACTATCGGACAGACCTGCAGTCTGACACACTGATTATCAGATAGACCCTCATTCTGATACACTGATAATCGAATAGACCCGCAGACTGACACACTGACTATAGGTTAGACCCGCAGTCTGACACACTGATTATCGGACAGACCCGCAGTCTGACACACTGATTATCGGATCGACTCACAGTCTGACACAGTGATTATCGCATAGACCTGCTCTCTGGAACACTGCTTAACAGACAGACCCGCAGTCTGACACACTGATTATCGAACAGACCCGTAGTCTGACACACTGATTATTGGATAGACCCACAGTCTGACACACTGATTATCGGATAGACCCACAGACTGACACATTGATGATCGGATAGACCCAGAGTCTGACACACTGATTATTGGATCAACCCGCAGTCTGACACACTGATTATCAGATAGACCCTCAGTCTGACACACTGATAATCGAATAGACCCGCAGTCTGACACACTGACCATAGTACAGACCCGCAGTCTGACACCCTGATTATCGGACAGACCTTCAGTCTGACACACTGATAATCGAATAGACCCACAGTCTGACACACTGACTTTAGGATAGACCCGCAATCTGACACACTGATTATCAGACAGACCCGCAGTCTGACACACTGATTATTGGACAGATGCACAGTCTGACACACTGAATATCGGACAGACCCACTGTCTGACACACTGATTATCGGATAGTCCTGCAGTCTGCCACATTGATTATCGGATACACCCTCAGTCTGACACACAGAGTATCGGACAGACCTGAAGTCTGACACACTGGATATCGGCAGACCTGCTGTCTGACACACTGATTATTGGATCAACCCACAGTCTGGCACAATGATTATCGAACAGACCGGCAGTCTGACACACAGATTATTGGACAGACCCGCAGTCTGACACACTGATTATCGGACAATCCCGCAGTCTGACACACTGACTATCGGATAGACGCGCAGTCTGACACACTGATTATCGGATACCCCCTCAGTCTGACACACTGATTATCGGATAGACCCGCAGTCTGACACACTGATTATCGGTCAGATCGGCAGTCTGACACACTGATTATCGGACAGACCCGCAGTCTGACACACTGATTATCGGATCGACTCACAGTCTGACACAGTGATTATCGCATAGACCTGCTCTCTGGAACACTGCTTAACAGACAGACCCGCAGTCTGACACACTGATTATCGAACAGACCCGTAGTCTGACACACTGATTATTGGATAGACCCACAGTCTGACACACTGATTATCGGATAGACCCACAGACTGACACATTGATGATCGGATAGACCCAGAGTCTGACACACTGATTATTGGATCAACCCGCAGTCTGACACACTGATTATCAGATAGACCCTCAGTCTGACACACTGATAATCGAATAGACCCGCAGTCTGACACACTGACCATAGTACAGACCCGCAGTCTGACACCCTGATTATCGGACAGACCCTCAGTCTGACACACTGATAATCGAATAGACCCACAGTCTGACACACTGACTTTAGGATAGACCCGCAATCTGACACACTGATTATCAGACAGACCCGCAGTCTGACACACTGATTATTGGACAGATGCACAGTCTGACACACTGATTATCGGATAGACCCGCAGTCTGACACACTGATTATTGGATCAATCCGCAGTCTGACACACTGATTATCAGATAGACCCTCAGTCTGACACACTGATAATCGAATAGACCCACAGTCTGACACACTGACTATAGGATAGACCCGCAGTCTGACACACTGATTATTGGACAGACGCACAGTATGACACAATGATTATCGAATAGACACACAGTCTGACACACTGATTAAAGTATAGTCCAACAGCCAGATACACTGTTTATCGGATTGACCCGCAGTCTGACACTCTGATTATCGAATACACCCACAGTCTGACACACTGATTATCGGATAGACCCAAAGTCTGACACAATGATTATCGAATAGACCCTCAGTCTCACACACTGATTATCGGACACACCCACAGACTGACACACTGATTATAGGATAGACACACAGTCTGACACACTGGTTATCAAACAGACCCGCAGTCTGACACACTGATTATTGGAAAGTACTACAGTCTGCCACATTGATTATCGGATACACCCTCAGTCTGACACACTGAGTATCGGACAGACCTGAAGTCTGACACACTGGATATCGGCAGACCTGCTGTCTGACACTCTGATAATCGTATAGACCCACAGTCTGACACACTGACTATAGGATAGATCCGCAGTCTTACACACTGACTATCGGACAGACCTGCAGTCTGACACACTGATTATCAGATAGACCCTCAGTCTGATACACTGATAATCGAATAGACCCGCAGTCTGACACACTGACTATAGGATAGACCCGCAGTCTGACACACTGATTATCGGACAGACCCACAGTCTGACACACGGATTATTGGATAGACCCGCCCTCTGACACACTGATTATCGGATAAACCCACAGTCTGACAGACTGCTTATCGGATAGACCCGCAGTCTGACACACTGATTATCGGACAGACCCTCAGTCTGACACTCTGATAATCGTATAGACCCACAGTCTGACACACTGATCATAGGATAGATCCGCAGTCTGACACACTGATTATCGGACAGACCCGCATTCTGACACACTGATTATCGGATCGACACACAGTCTGACACAGTGATTATCGGATCGACACACAGTCTGACACAGTGATTATCGGATAGACCTGCTGTCTGGAACACTGCTTAACAGACCGGACCGCAGTCTGTCACACTGATTATCGGACTGAGCCGCAGTCTGACACACTGATTATTGGATAGACCCGCAGTCTGACACACTGATTATCGGACAGACCCACAGTCTGACACACTGAATATTGGATAGACCCACAGTCTGACACACTGATTATCGGACAGACCCGCAGTCTGATACACTGGTTATCGGATAGACCCGCCCTCTGACACACTGGTTATCGGATAAACCCACAGTCTGACACACTGATTATTGGATGGACCCACAGACTGACACATTGATTATCGGATAGACCCAGAGTTGGACACACTGTTTATCGGATAGACCCGCAGTCTGACACAGTGATTATTGGATCAACCCGCAGTCTGACACACTGATTATCAGAAAGACCCTCAGTCTGACACACTGATAATCGAATAGACCCGCAGTCTGACACACTGACTATAGTATAGACCCGCAGTCTGACACCCTGATTCTCGGACAGACCCGCAGTCTGACACACTGATTATTGGATAGACCCACAGTCTGACACACTGATTATCGGACAGACCCGCAGTCTGACACACTGATTATTGGATCAACCCGCAGTCTGACACACTGATTATCAGATAGACCCTCAGTCTGACACACTGATAATCGAATAGACCCGCAGTCTGACACACTGACCATAGTACAGACCCGCAGTCTGACACCCTGATTATCGGACAGACCCTCAGTCTGACACACTGATAATCGAATAGACCCACAGTCTGACACACTGACTTTAGGATAGACCCGCAATCTGACACACTGATTATCAGACAGACCCGCAGTCTGACACACTGATTATTGGACAGATGCACAGTCTGACACACTGAATATCGGACAGACCCAGAGTCTGACACACTGATTATCGGATAGACCCGCAGTCTGACACACTGATTATTGGATCAATCCGCAGTCTGACACACTGATTATCAGATAGACCCTCAGTCTGACACACTGATAATCGAATAAACCCGCAGTCTGACACCCTGATTTTCGGACAGACCCTGAGTCTGACATACTGATAATCGAATAGACCCACAGTCTGACACACTGACTTTAGGACAGACCCGCAATCTGACACACTGATTATCGGACAGACCCACAGTCTGACACACTGATTATTGGACAGACGCACAGTATGACACAATGATTATCGAATAGACACACAGTCTGACGCACTGGTTATCGGACAGACCCACAGTCTGACACACTGTTTATCGAATAGACCCACAGTCTGACACACTGATTAAAGTATAGTCCAACAGCCAGATACACTGTTTATCGGATTGACCCGCAGTCTGACACTCTGATTATCGAATGCACCCACAGTCTGACACACTGATTATCGGATAAACCCACAGTCTGACACACTGATTATCGAATAGACCCAAAGTCTGACACAATGATTATCGAATAGACCCTCAGTCTCACACACTGATTATCGGACACACCCACAGACTGACACACTGATTATAGGATAGACCCACAGTCTGACACACTGGTTATCAAACAGACCCGCAGTCTGACACACTGATTATTGGATGGACCCACAGACTGACACATTGATTATCGGATAGACGCAGAGTCTGACACACTGCTTATCGGATAGACAAGCATTCTGACACACAGATTATCGGATAGACCCGCAGTCTGACACACTGATTATCGGAGAGATCTGCAGTCTGCCACATTGATTATCGGATACACCCTCAGTCTGACACACTGAGTATCGGACAGACCTGAAGTCTGACACACTGGATATCGGCAGACCTGCTGTCTGACACTCTGATAATCATATAGACCCACAGTCTGACACACTGACTATAGGATAGATCCGCAGTCTGACACACTGAATATCGGACAGACCTGCAGTCTGACACACTGATTATCAGATAGACCCTCAGTCTGATACACTGATAATCGAATAGACCCGCAGTCTGACACACTGACTATAGGATAGACCCGCAGTCTGACACACTGATTATCGGACAGACCCACAGTCTGACACACTGATTATCGGACTGAGCCGCAGTCTGACACACTGATTATTGGATAGACCCGCAGTCTGACACACTGATTATCGAACAGACCCGCAGTCTGACACACTGATTATTGGATAGACCCGCAGTCTGACACACTGATTATCGGACAGACCCGCAGTCTGATACACTGGTTATCGTATAGACCCGCCCTCTGACACACTGGTTATCGGATAAACCCACAGTCTGACAGACTGCTTATCGGATAGACCCGCAGTCTGACACACTGATTATCGGACAGACCCTCAGTCTGACACTCTGATAATCGTATAGACCCACAGTCTGACACACTGACTATCGGATAGATCCGCAGTCTGACACACTGATTATCGGACAGACCCGCAGTCTGACACACTGATTATCGGATCGACACACAGTCTGACACACTGATTATCGGATCGACCCACAGTCTGACACAGTGATTTATCGGATCGACACACAGTCTGACACAGTGATTACCGGATAGACCTGCTGTCTGGAACACTGCTTAACAGACAGAACCGCAGTCTGACACACTAATTATCGGAATGAGCCGCAGTCTGACACACTGCTTATCAGATAGACCCGCAGTCTGACACACTGATTATCGGACAGACCCGCAGTCTGACACACTGAATATTGGATAGACCCACAGTCTGAAACACTGATTATCAGACAGACCCGCAGTCTGATACACTGGTTATCGGATAGACCCGCCCTCTGACACACTGGTTATCGGATAAACCCACAGTCTGACACACTGATTATTGGATAGACCCACAGACTGACACACTGATTATCGGATAGACCCAGAGTCTGACACACTGATTATTGGATCAATCCGCAGTCTGACACACTGATTATCAGATAGACCCTCAGTCTGACAGACTGAAAATCGAATAGGCCCGCAGTCTGACACCCTGATTATCGGACAGACCCTGAGTCTGACATACTGATAATCGAATAGACCCACAGTCTGACACACTGACTTTAGGATAGACCCGCAATCTGACACACTGATTATCAAATAGACCCGCAGTCTGACACACTGATTATTGGACAGACGCACAGTATGACACAATGATTATCGAATAGACACACAGTCTGACGCACTGGTTATCGGACAGACCCACAGTCTGACACACTGTTTATCGAATAAACCCACAGTCTGACACACTGATTAAAGTATAGTCCAACAGCCAGATACACTGTTTATCGGATTGACCCGCAGTCTGACACTCTGATTATCGAATACACCCACAGTCTGGAACACTGATTATAGGAGAGATCCGCAGTCTGACACACTGTTTATTGAATACGCCCACAGTCTGCCACACTGATTATCAGATAGACCCACAGTCTGACACACTGATTATTGGACAGACGCACAGTATGACACAATGATTATCGAATAGACACACAGTCTGACGCACTGGTTATCGGACAGACCCACAGTCTGACACACTGTTTATCGAATAGACCCACAGTCTGACACACTGATTAAAGTATAGTCCAACAGCCAGATACACTGTTTATTGGATTGACCCGCAGTCTGACACTCCGATTATCGAATACACCCACAGTCTGACACACTGATTATCGGATAAACCCACAGTCTGACACACTGATTATCGAATAGACCCAAAGTCTGACACAATGATTATCGAATAGACCCTCAGTCTCACACACTGATTATCGGACACACCCACAGACTGACACACTGATTATAGGATAGACCCACAGTCTGACACACTGGTTATCAAACAGACCCGCAGTCTGACCCACTGATTATTGGATGGACCCACAGACTGACACATTGATTATCGGATAAACGCAGAGTCTGACACACTGCTTATCGGATAGACTAAGCATTCTGACACACTGATTATCGGATAGACCGCAGTCTGACACACTGATTATCGGATAGATCTGCAGTCTGCCACATTGATTATCGGATACACCCTCAGTCTGACACACTGAGTATCGGACAGAACTGAAGTCTGACACACTGGATATCGGCAGACCTGCTGTCTGACACTCTGATAATCATATAGACCCACAGTCTGACACACTGACTATAGGATAGATCCGCAGTCTGACACACTGAATATCGGACAGACCTGCAGTCTGACACACTGATTATCAGATAGACCCTCAGTCTGATACACTGATAATCGAATAGACCCGCAGTCTGACACACTGACTATAGGATAGACCTGCAGTCTGACACACTGATTATCGGACAGACCCACAGTCTGACACACTGATTATCGGACTGAGCCGCAGTCTGACACATTGATTATTGGATAGACCCGCAGTCTGACACACTGATTATCTGACAGACCCGCAGTCTGACACACTGATTATCGAACAGACCCGCAGTCTGACACACTGATTATTGGATAGACCCGCAGTCTGACACACTGATTATCGGACAGACCCGCAGTCTGATACACTGGTTATCGTATAGACCCGCCCTCTGATACACTGGTTATCGGAAAAACCCACAGTCTGACAGACTGCTTATCGGATAGACCCGCAGTCTGACACACTGATTATCGGACAGACCCTCAGTCTGACACTCTGATAATCGTATAGACCCACAGTCTGACACACTGACTATAGGATAGATCCGCAGTCTGACACACTGATTATCGGACAGACCGGCAGTCTGACACACTGATTATCGGATCGACACACAGTCTGACACAGTGATTTATCGGATCAACACACAGTCTGACACAGTGATTACCGGATAGACCTGCTGTCTGGAACACTGCTTAACAGACAGAACCGCAGTCTGACACACTAATTATCGGAATGAGCCGCAGTCTGACACACTGCTTATCAGATAGACCCGCAGTCTGACACACTGATTATCGGACAGACCCGCAGTCTGACACACTGAATATTGGATAGACCCACAGTCTGAAACACTGATTATCAGACAGACCCGCAGTCTGATACACTGGTTATCGGATAGACCCGCCCTCTGACACACTGGTTATCGGATAAACCCACAGTCTGACACACTGATTATTGGATAGACCCACAGACTGACACACTGATTATCGGATAGACCCAGAGTCTGACACACTGATTATCCAATAATCAGTGATTATCATATAGACCCGCAGTCTGACACACTGATAATAGGATAGACCCACTGTCTGACTCACTGATTATCGGATAGGCTCGCAGTCTGACACACTGATTACCGGACAGACCTGCAGTCTGACACACTGATTATCGGATCGACACTCAGTCTGACACAGTGATTATCGGATAGACCTGCTGTCTGGAACACTGCTTAACAGACAGAACCGTAGTCTGACAAACTGATTATCGGACAGACCCGCAGTCTGACACACTGATAATCGGATCGACACACAGTCTGACACACTGATTATTGGAGAGACTCGCAGTCTGACACACTGGTTATCGGACAGACCCGCAGTCTGATACACTGATTATTGGAGAGACTCGCAGTCTGACACACTGGTTTTCGGACAGACCCGCAGTCTGACACACTGATTATTGGAAAGACCCACAGTCTGACGCACTGGTTATCGGTTAGACCCGCAGTCTGATACACTGATTATTGGAGAGACCCACTGAATGACTCACTGAATATCGGATAGACCCACAGTCTGATACACTGATTATTGGAGAGACCCACTGAATGACTCACTGAATATCGGATAGACCCACAGTCTGACACAGTGACTATTGGATAGATCCAGAGTATGACACAATGATTATCGAATAGACCCACAGTCTGACCCACAGTACAGTCCGACAGCCTGATACACTGTTTATCGGATTGACCCGCAGTCTGACACACTGATTATCGAATACACCCACAGTCTGACACACTGATTATAGGAGAGACCCGCAGTCTGACACACTGGTTATCGAATACGCCCACAGTCTGCCACACTGATTATCAGATAGACCCGCAGTCTGACACTCTGATTATCGAATACACCCACAGTCTGACACACTGATTATCGGATAAACCCGCAGTCTGACACACTGATTATCGGATAGACCCAAAGTCTGACACACTGATTATCGAATAGACCCTCAGTCTCACACACTGATTATCGGACACACCCACAGTCTGACACACTGATTATAGGACAGACCCGCAGTCTGACACACTGATTATTGGATGGACCCACAGACTGACACATTGATTATCGGATAGACGCAGAGTCTGACACATTGCTTATCGGATAGACCCGCATTCTGACACACTGATTATCGGACAGACCCACAGTCTGACACTCTGATAATCGTATAGACCCACAGTCTGACACACTGACTATAGGATAGATCCGCAGTCTGACACACTGAATATCGGACAGACCTGCAGTCTGACACACTGATTATCAGATAGACCCTCAGTCTGATACACTGATAATCGAATAGACCCGCAGTCTGACACACTGACTATAGGATAGACCTGCTGTCTGACACCCTGATTATCGGACAAACCCTCAGTCTGACACACTGATTATCGGATCGACACGCAGTCTGACACAGTGATTATCGGATAGACCTGCTTTCTGGAACACTGCTTAACAGACAGAACCGCAGTCTGACACACTGGTTATCAGACAGAACCGCAGTCTGACACACTGGTTAACGGATAGACCCGCAGTCTGACACACTGATTATTGGACAGACCCACAGTCTGACACACTGGTTATCAGATAGACCCACAGTCTGACACACTGATTATCGGACAGTCCCACAGTCTGCCACATTGATTATCGGATACACCCTCAGTCTGGCACAATGATTTTCGAACAGACCCGCAGTCTGACAAACTGATTATCAGACAGACCCGCAGTCTGACACACTGATTATTGGATAGACCCACAGTCTGACGCACTGGTTATCGGTTAGACCCGCAGTCTGATACACTGATTATTGGAGAGACTCGCAGACTGACACACTGGTTATCGGACAGACCCGCATTCTGACACACTGATTATTGGACAGACCCACAGTCTGACGCACTGGTTATCGGTTAGACCCGCAGTCTGACACACTGATTATTGGACAGACGCACAGTCTGACACACTGGTTATCAGATAGACCCACAGTCTAACACACTGAATATCGGACAGACCCGCAGTCTGACACACTGATTATCGGATCGACCCGCAGTCTAACACACTGATTATCGGATAGACCCGCAGTCTGACACACTGAATATTGGATAGACCCACAGTCTGACACAGTGATTATCGGATAGACCTGCTGTCTGGAACACTGCTTAACAGACAGAACCGCAGACTGACACACTGATTATCGGACTGAGCCGCAGTCTGACACATTGAATATCGGATCGACCCGCAGTCTGACACACTGATTATTGGATAGACCCGCAGTCTGACACACTGATTATCGGACAGACCCGCAGTCTGACACACTGAATATTGGATAGACCCACAGTCTGACACACTGATTATCGGATAGACCCGCCCTCTAACACACTGGTTATCGGATAAACCCACAGTCTGACACACTGATTATTGGATAGACCCACAGACTGACACATTGATTATCGGATAGACCCACAGACTGACACATTGATGATCGGATAGACCCAGAGTCTGACACACTGATTATCGGATAGACCCGCAGTCTGACACACTGATTATTGGATCAATCCGCAGTCTGACACACTGATTATCAGATAGACCCTCAGTCTGACAGACTGATAATCGAATAGACCCGCAGTCTGACACCCTGATTATCGGACAGACCCTCATTCTTATATACTGATAATCGAATAGACCCACAGTCTGACACACTGACTTTAGGATAGACCCGCAGTCTGACACACTGATTATTGGACGGACGCACAGTCTGACACACTGGTTATCGGATAGACCCACAGTCTGACACACTGACTATAGGATAGACCCGCAGTCTGACACACTGATTATCGGACAGACCCACAGTCTGACACACTGATTATCGGATCGACACACAGTCTGACACAGTGATTATCGGATAGACCTGCTGTCTGGAACACTGCTTAACAGACAGAACCGCAGTCTGACCCACTGATTATCGGATCGACCCGCAGTCTGACACACTGATTATCGGACTGACCGCAGTCTGACACACTGATTATTGGATAGACCCGCAGTCTGACACACTGATTATCGGACAGACCCGCAGTCTGACACACTGATTATCAGACAGACCCGCAGTCTGATACACTAGTTATCGGATAGACCCGCCCTCTGACACACTGGTTATCGGATAAACCCACAGTCTGACACACTGATTATTGAATAGACCCACAGACTGACACATTGATTATCGGATAGACGCAGAGTCTGACGCACTGATTATCGGATAGACCCGCAATCTGACACACTGATTATTGGATCAACCCGCAGTCTGACACACTGAATATTGGATAGACCCACAGTCTGACACACTGATTATCGGATCGACCCGCAGTCTGACACACTGATTATCGGACTGACCGCAGTCTGACACACTGATTATTGGATAGACCCGCAGTCTGACACACTGATTATCGGACAGACCCGCAGTCTGACACACTGATTATCAGACAGACCCGCAGTCTGATACACTAGTTATCGGATAGACCCGCCCTCTGACACACTGGTTATCGGATAAACCCACAGTCTGACACACTGATTATTGAATAGACCCACAGACTGACACATTGATTATCGGATAGACGCAGAGTCTGACGCACTGATTATCGGATAGACCCGCAGTCTGACACACTGATTATTGGATCAACCCGCAGTCTGACACACTGAATATTGGATAGACCCACAGTCTGACACACTGATAATCGAATAGAACCGCAGTCTGACACACTGATTATCGGACAGACCCTCAGTCTGACACACTGATTATTGGACAGACGCACAGTCTGACACACTGGTTATCGGATAGACCCACAGTCTGACACACTGAATATCGGACAGACCCACTGTCTGACACACTGATTATCGGATAGACCTGCAGTCTGACACACTGATTATCAGACAGACCCGCAGTCTGACACACTGATTATTGGACAGACGCACAGTCTGACACACTGGTTATCGGATAGACCCACAGTCTGACACACTGAATATCGGACAGACCCACTGTCTGACACACTGATTATCGGATAGACCTGCAGTCTGACACACTGATTATCAGATAGACCCTCAGTCTGATACACTGATAATCGAATAGACCCGCAGTCTGACACAGTGATTATCGGATAGACCTGCTGTCTGGAACACTGCTTAACAGACAGAACCGCAGTCTGACACACTGATTATCGGACAGACCCGCAGTCTGACACACTGATAATCGGATCGACACACAGTCTGACACAGTGATAGAACATAGAACATAGAAGAATACAGCGCAGTACAGGCCCTTTGGCCCTCGATGTTGCGCCGATCCAAGCCCACCTAACCTATACTAACCCACTATCCTCCATATACCTATCCAATGCCCGCTTAAATGCCCATAAAGAGGGAGAGTCCACCACTGCTGCTGGCAGGGCATTCCATGAACTTACGACTCGCTGAGTGAAGAACCTACCCCTAACTTCAGTCCTATATCTACCCCCCCTTAATTTAAAGCTATGCCCCCTTGTAATACCCGACTCCATACGCGGGAAAAGGTTCACACTGTCAACCCTATCTAACCCCCTAATCATCTTGTACACCTCAATCAAGTCACCCCTAAACCTTCTTTTCTCTAATGAAAACAGCCCCAAGTGTCTCAGTCTATCCTCATACGATCTTCCTTCCATACCAGGCAACATCCTGGTAAACCTCCTCTGCACCCGTTCCAGTGCCTCCACATCCTTCCTATAGTATGGCGACCAAAACTGCACACAATATTCCAGATGCGGCCGCACCAGAGTTTTATACAACTGCATCATGACCTCAGGACTCCGGAACTCAATTCCTCTACCAATAAAAGCCAGTACGCCATATGCCTTCCTCACCGCACTATTTACCTGGGTGGCAACTTTCAGAGATCTGTGTACATGGACACCAAGATCCCTCTGCTCATCCACACTACCAAGTATCCGACCATTAGCCCAGTACCCCATCTTTTTGTTATTCTTCCCAAAGTGAATCACCTCACATTTAGCTACATTGAATTCCATTTGCCACCTTTCTGCCCAGCTCTGCAGCTTCTCTATATCCTGCTGTAACCTGCCACATCCTTCCTCACTGTCAACAACTCCTCCGACTTTCGTATCATCCGCAAACTTGCTCACCCAACCTTCAAACCCCTCTTCCAGGTCATTTATAAAAATGACAAACAGCAATGGTCCCAAAACAGATCCTAGCGGAACACCGCTAGTGACGGCACTCCATGAAGAAACTTTGCCATCAACTACTACCCTCTGTCTTCTTCCATCCAGCCAATTCCTAATCCAAACCTCCAACTCACCCTCAATGCCATATCTCCGTATTTTCTGCAGTAGCCTACCATGGGGAACCTTATCAAACGCCTTACTAAAATCCATATATACCACATCTACCGCTTTCCCCTCATCAACCTCCTTCGTCACCTTTTCAAAGAATTCAATAAGGTTTGTGAGGCACGACCTGCCCTTCACAAAACCATGCTGACTATCCTTGATCACATTATTCCTATCCAGATGTGCATAAATCCTATCCCTTACAATTCTCTCTAAGACTTTGCCCACAACAGAAGTGAGACTCACCGGCCTATAGTTACTAGGGTTATCCCTACTCCCCTTTTTGAACAAGGGAACCACATTTGCTATTCTCCAGTCTTCTGGCACTACTCCTGTAGACAAAGAGGACATAAAAATCAAGGCCAATGGCTCTGCAATCTCCTCCCTTGCTTCCCAGAGAATCCTAGGATAAATGCCATCAGGCCCAGGGGACTTATCTATTTTAATTATCGGATAGACCTGCTGTCTGGAACACTGCTTAACAGACAGAATCGCAGTCTGACACACTGATTATCGGACAGACCCGCAGTCTGACACACTGATAATCGGATCGACACACATTCTGACACAGTGATTATCGGATAGACCTGCTGTCCGGAACACTGCTTAACAGACAGAACCGCAGTCTGACACACTGATTATCAGACTGAGCCGCAGTCTGACACACTGAATATCGGATCGACCCGCAGTCTGACACACTGATTATCGAACAGACCCGCAGTCTGACACACTGAATATTGGATAGACCCACAGTCTGACACACTGATTATCGGACTGAGCCGCAGTCTGACACACTGAATATCGGATCGACCCGCAGTCTGACACACTGAATATTGGATAGACCCACAGTCTGACACACTGATTAGCGGACAGACCCGCAGTCTGATACACTGGTTATCGGATAGACCCGCCCTCTAACACACTGGTTATCGGATAAACCCACAGTCTGACACACTGATTATTGGATAGACCCACAGACTGACACATTGATTATCGGATAGACCCACAGACTGACACATTGATGATCGGATAGACCCAGAGTCTGACACACTGATTATTGGAACGTACTGCAGTCTGCCACATTGATTATCGGATACACCCTCAGTCTGACACACTGAGTATCGGACAGACCTGAAGTCTGACACATTGGATATCGGCAGACCTGCTGTCTGACACTCTGATAATCGTATAGACCCACAGTCTGACACACTGACTATAGGATAGATCCGCAGTCTGACACACTGACTATCGGACAGACCCGCAGTCTGACACACTGATTATCGAATACACCCACAGTCTGACACACTGATTATAGGAGAGACCCGCAGTCTGACACACTGGTTATCGAATACGCCCACAGTCTGCCACACTGATTATCAGATAGACCCGCAGTCTGACACACTGATTATCGAATAGACCCTCAGTCTCACACACTGATTATCGGACACACCCGCAGACTTCCACACTGATTATAGGACAGATCCGCAGTCTGACACACTGATTATAGGATAGACCCGCACTCTGACACGCTGGTTATCAAACAGACCCGCAGTCTGACACACTGATTATTGGATGGACCCACAGACTCTGACACATTGATTATCGGATAGACGCAGAGTCTGACACACTGTTTATCGGATAGACCCGCATTCTGACACACTGATTATCGGACAGACCCTCAGTCTGACACTCTGATAATCGTATAGATCCACAGTCTGACACACTGACTATAGGATAGATCCGCAGTCTGACACACTGATTATCGGACAGACCCGCAGTCTGACACACTGATTATCGGATCGACACACAGTCTGACACACTGATTATCGGATCGACACACAGTCTGACACAGTGATTTATCGGATCGACACACAGTCTGACACAGTGATTACCGGATAGACCTGCTGTCTGGAACACTGCTTAACAGACAGAACCGCAGTCTGACACACTAATTATCGGAATGAGCCGCAGTCTGACACACTGCTTATCAGATAGACCCGCAGTCTGACACACTGATTATCGGACAGACCCGCAGTCTGACACACTGAATATTGGATAGACCCACAGTCTGAAACACTGATTATCAGACAGACCCGCAGTCTGATACACTGGTTATCGGATAGACCCGCCCTCTGACACACTGGTTATCGGATAAACCCACAGTCTGACACACTGATTATCGGATAGACCCGCAGTCTGACACACTGATTATTGGATCAATCCGCAGTCTGACACACTGATTATCAGATAGACCCTCAGTCTGACACACTGATAATCGAATAAACCCACAGTCTGACACACTGATTATCAGATAGACCCTCAGTCTGACATACTGATAATCGAATAGACCCACAGTCTGACACACTGACTATAGGATAGACCCGCAGTCTGACACACTGATTATCAGATAGACCCGCAGTCTGACACACTGATTATCAGATAGACCCGCAGTCTGACACACTGAATATTGGACCGTTGCACAGTATGACACAATGATTATCGAATAGACACACAGTCTGACACACTGATTGAAGTATAGTCCAACAGCCAGATACACTGTTTATCGGATTGACCCGCAGTCTGACACTCTGATTATCGAATACACCCACAGTCTGACACACTGATTATAGGAGAGATCCGCAGTCTGACACACTGGTTATTGAATACGCCCACAGTCTGCCACACTGATTATCAGATAGACCCACAGTCTGACACACTGATTAAAGTATAGTCCAACAGCCAGATACACTGTTTATCGGATTGACCCGCAGTCTGACACTCTGATTATCGAATACACCCACAGTCTGACACACTGATTATCGGATAAACCCACAGTCTGACACACTGATTATCGAATAGACCCAAAGTCTGACACAATGATTATCAAATAGACCCTCAGTCTCACACACTGATTATCGGACACACCCACAGACTGACACACTGATTATAGGATAGACCCGCAGTCTGACACACTGATTATCGGATAGATCTGCAGTCTGCCACATTGATTATCGGATACACCCTCAGTCTGACACACTGAGTATCGGACAGACCTGAAGTCTGACACACTGGATATCGGCAGACCTGCTGTCTGACACTCTGATAATCGTATAGACCCACAGTCTGACACACTGACGATAGGATAGATCCGCAGTCTGACACACTGATTATCGGACAGACCCACAGTCTGACACACTGATTATCGGACTGAGCCGCAGTCTGACACACTGATTATTGGATAGACCCGCAGTCTGACACACTGATTATCGAACAGACCCGCAGTCTGACACACTGATTATCAGATAGACCCTCAGTCTGATACACTGATAATCGAATAGACCCGCAGTCTGACACACTGATTATCGGACAGACCCACAGTCTGACACACTGATTATTGGATAGACCCGCAGTCTGACACACTGATTATCGGACAGACCCGCAGTCTGATACACTGGTTATCGTATAGACCCGCCCTCTGACACACTGGTTATCGGATAAACCCACAGTCTGACAGACTGCTTATCGGATAGACCCGCAGTCTGACACACTGATTATCGGACAGATCCTCAGTCTGACACACTGATTATCGGATAGACCCGCAGTCTGACACACTGATTATTGGATCAATCCGCAGTCTGACACACTGATTATCAGATAGACCCTCAGTCTGACAGACTGATAATCGAATAGGCCCGCAGTCTGACACCCTGATTATCGGACAGACCCTCAGTCTGACATACTGATAATCGAATAGACCCACAGTCTGACACACTGACTTTAGGATAGACCCGCAATCTGACACACTGATTATCGGACAGACCCACAGTCTGACACACTGATTATTGGACAGACGCACAGTATGACACAATGATTATCGAATAGACACACAGTCTGACGCACTGGTTATCGGACAGACCCACAGTCTGACACACTGTTTATCGAATAGACCCACAGTCTGCCACACTGATTAAAGTATAGTCCAACAGCCAGATACACTGTTTATCGGATTGACCCGCAGTCTGACACTCTGATTATCGAATACACCCACAGTCTGACACAGTGATTATCGGATAAACCCACAGTCCGACACACTGATTATCGAATAGACCCAAAGTCTGACACAATGATTATCGAATAGACCCTCAGTCTCACACACTGATTATCGGACACACCCACAGACTGACACACTGATTATAGGATAGACCCACAGTCAGACACACTGGTTATCAAACAGACCCGCAGTCTGACACACTGATTATTGGATGGACCCACAGTCTGACACAGTGATTTATCGGATCGACACACAGTCTGACACAGTGATTACCGGATAGACCTGCTGTCTGGAACACTGCTTAACAGACAGAACCGCAGTCTGACACACTAATTATCGGAATGAGCCGCAGTCTGACACACTGATTATTGGACAGACCCGCAGTCTGACACACTGAATATTGGATAGACCCACAGTCTGAAACACTGATTATCAGACAGACCCGCAGTGTGATACACTGGTTATCGGATAGACCCGCCCTCTGACACACTGGTTATCAGATAGACCCGCAGTCTGACACACTGATTATCGGACAGACCCGCAGTCTGACACACTGAATATTGGATAGACCCACAGTCTGAAACACTGATTATCAGACAGACCCGCAGTCTGATACACTGGTTATCGGATAGACCCGCCCTCTGACACACTGGTTATCGGATAAACCCACAGTCTGACACACTGATTATTGGATAGACCCACAGACTGACACACTGATTATCGGATAGACCCAGAGTCTGACCCACTGATTATCGGATAGACCCGCAGTCTGACACACTGATTATTGGATCAATCCGCAGTCTGACACACTGATTATCAGATAGTTCCTCAGTCTGACAGACTGATAATCGAATAGGACAGCAGACTGACACCCTGATTATCGGACAGACCCTCAGTCTGACATACTGATAATCCAATAGACCCACAGTCTGACACACTGACTTTAGGATAGACCCGCAATCTGACACACTGATTATCAGACAGACCCGCAGTCTGACACACTGATTATTGGACAGACGCACAGTCTGACACACTGGTTATCGGATAGACCCACAGTCTGACACACTGACTATAGGATAGACCCGCAGTCTGACACACTGATTAACGGACAGACCCGCAGTCTGTCACACTGATTATCGGATCAACACACAGTCGGACACAGTGATTATCGGATAGACCTGCTGTCTGGAACACTGATTATTGGATAGACCCACAGACTGACACATTGATTATCGGATAGACCCAGAGTCTGACACACTGATTATCGGATAGACCCGCCGTCTGACACACTGACTATTGGATCAACCCGCAGTCTGACACACTGATTATCAGATAGACCCTCAGTCTGACACACTGATAATCGAATAGACCCGCAGTCTGACACACTGATTATTGGATGGACCCACAGTCTGACACACTGATTATCAGACAGACCCGCAGTCTGACACACTGATTATTGGACAGACGCACAGTCTGACACACTGGTTATCGGATAGACCCACAGTATGACACACTGAATATCGGACAGACCCACTGTCTGACACACTGATTATCGGAAAGTCCTGCAGTCTGCCACATTGATTATCGGATACACCCTCAGTCTGACACACTGAATATCGGACAGACCTGAAGTCTGACACACTGGATATCGGCAGACCTGCTGTCTGACACTCTGATAATCGTATAGACCCACAGTCTGACACACTGACTATAGGATAGATCCGCAGTCTGACACACTGACTATCGGACAGACCTGCAGTCTGACACACTGATTATCAGACAGACCCGCAGTCTGATACACTGGTTATCGGATAGACCCGCCCTCTGACACACTGGTTATCGGATAAACCCACAGTCTGACACACTGATTATTGGATAGACCCACAGACTGACACATTGATTATCGGATAGACCCAGAGTCTGACACCCTGATTATTGGATCAACACGCAGTCTGACACACTGATTATCAGATAGACCCTCTGTCTGACACACTGATAATCGAATAGACCCGCAGTCTGACACACTGACTATAGTATAGACCCGCAGTCTGACACACTGACTATAGGATAGACCCTCAGTCTGACACACTGATTATCGGACAGACCCGCTGTCTGACACACTGATTATCGGATCGACACTCAGTCTGACACAGTGATTATCGGATAGACCTGCTATCTGGAACACTGCTTAACAGACAGAACCGCAGTCTGACACACTGATTATCGGACTGAGCCGCAGTCTGACACACTGATTATTGGATAGACCCGCAGTCTGATACACTGGTTATCGGATAGACCCGCCCTCTGACACACTGGTTATCGGATAAACCCACAGTCTGACACACTGATTATTGGATAGACCCACAGACTGACACATTGATTATCGGATAGACCCAGAGTCTGACACACTGATTATTGGATCAACACGCAGTCTGACACACTGATTATCAGATAGACCCTCTGTCTGACACACTGATAATCGAATAGACCCGCAGTCTGACACACTGACTATAGTACAGACCCAAAGTCTGACACCCTGGTTATCGGACAGACCCTCAGTCTGACACACTGATAATCGAATAGACCCGCAGTCTGACACACTGATTATTGGACAGACGCACAGTCTGACACACTGGTTATCGGATAGACCCACAGTCTGACACACTGAATATCGGACAGACCCGCAGTCTGACACACTGATTATCAGATAGACCCGCAGTCTGACACACTGATTATCGAACAGACCCGCAGTCTGACACACTGATTATTGGAGAGACCCGCAGTCTGACACACTGATTATCAGATAGACCCGCAGTCTGACACACTGATTATCGAACAGACCCGCAGTCTGACACACTGATTATTGGAGAGACTCGCAGTCTGACACACTGGTTATCGGACAGACCCGCAGTCTGATACACTGATTATTGGAGAGACTCGCAGTCTGACACACTGGTTTTCGGACAGACCCGCAGTCTGACACACTGATTATTGGAAAGACCCACAGTCTGACGCACTAGTTATCGGTTAGACCCGCAGTCTGACACACTGATTATTGGAGAGACCCACTGAATGACTCACTGAATATCGGATAGACCCACAGTCTGACACAGTGACTATTGGATAGATCCAGAGTATGACACAATGATTATCGAATAGACCCACAGTCTGACTCACTGGTTAAAGTATAGTCCGACAGCCTGATACACTGTTTATCGGATTAACCCGCAGTCTGACACACTGGTTATCGAATACACCCACAGTCTGACACACTGATTATAGGAGAGACCCGCAGTCTGACACTCTGATTATCGAATACACCCACAGTCTGACACACTGATTATCGGATAAACCCGCAGTCTGACACACTGATATTCGGATAGACCCAAAGTCTGACACACTGATTATCGAATAGACCCTCAGTCTCACACACTGATTATCGGACACACCCGCAGACTTACAAACTGATTATAGGACAGATCCGCAGTCTGACACACTGATTATAGGATAGACCCGCAGTCTGACACATTGATTATCGGATAGACGCAGAGTCTGACACATTGCTTATCGGTTAGACCCGCAGTCTGATACACTGATTATTGGAGAGACTCGCAGACTGACACACTGGTTATCGGACAGACCCGCATTCTGACACACTGATTATTGGACAGACCCACAGTCTGACGCACTGGTTATCGGTTAGACCCGCAGTCTGACACACTGATTATTGGACAGACCCACAGTCTGACACACTGGTTATCAGATAGACCCACAGTCTAACACACTGATTATCGGATAGACCCGCAGTCTGACACACTGATTATTGGATAGACCCACAGTCTGACACAGTGATTATCGGATAGACCTGCTGTCTGGAACACCGCTTAACAGACAGAACCGCAGACTGACACACTGATTATCGGACAGACCCGCAGTCTGACACACTGATAATCGGATCGACACACAGTCTGACACAGTGATTATCGGATAGACCTGCTGTCTGGAACACTGCTTAACAGACAGAACCGCAGTCTGACACACTGATTATCGGACTGAGCCGCAGTCTGACACATTGAATATCGGATCGACCCGCAGTCTGACACACTGATTATTGGATAGACCCGCAGTCTGACACACTGATTATCGGACAGACCCGCAGTCTGACACACTGAATATTGGATAGACCCACAGTCTGACACACTGATTATCGGACAGACCCGCAGTCTGATACACTGGTTATCGGATAGACCCGCCCTCTAACACACTGGTTATCGGATAAACCCACAGTCTGACACACTGATTATTGGATAGACCCACAGACTGACACATTGATTATCGGATAGACCCACAGACTGACACATTGATGATCGGATAGACCCAGAGTCTGACACACTGATTATCGGATAGACCCGCAGTCTGACACACTGATTATTGGATCAATCCGCAGTCTGACACACTGATTATCAGATAGACCCTCAGTCTGACAGACTGATAATCGAATAGACCCGCAGTCTGACACCCTGATTATCGGACAGACCCTCAGTCTGATATACTGATAATCGAATAGACCCACAGTCTGACACACTGACTTTAGGATAGACCCGCAGTCTGACACACTGATTATTGGACGGACGCACAGTCTGACACACTGGTTATCGGATAGACCCACAGTCTGACACACTGACTATAGGATAGACCCGCAGTCTGACACACTGATTATCGGACAGACCCACAGTCTGACACACTGATTATCGGATCGACCCGCAGTCTGACACAGTGATTATCGGATAGACCTGCTGTCTGGAACACTGATTATTGGATAGACCCGCAGTCTGACACACTGATTATCGGACAGACCCGCAGTCTGACACACTGATTATCGGACAGACCCGCAGTCTGATACACTAGTTATCGGATAGACCCGCCCTCTGACACACTGGTTATCGGATAAACCCACAGTCTGACTCACTGATTATTGGATAGACGCAGAGTCTGACGCACTGAATATTGGATAGACCCACAGTCTGACACACTGATAATCGAATAGAACCGCAGTCTGACACACTGACTATAGTATAGACCCGCAGTCTGACACCCTGATTATCGGACAGACCCTCAGTCTGACACACTGACTTTCGGATAGACCCGCAATCTGACACACTGATTATTGGACAGACGCACAGTCTGACACACTGAATATCGGACAGACCCACTGTCTGACACACTGATTATCGGATAGACCTGCAGTCTGACACACTGATTATCAGATAGACCCTCAGTCTGATACACTGATAATCGAATAGACCCGCAGTCTGACACACTGACTATAGTACAGACCCGCAGTCTGACACACTGATTATAGGATAGACCCGCAGTCTGACACACTGATTATCGGATAGACCCGCAGTCTGAAACACTGAATATTGGATAGACCCACAGTCTGACACAGTGATTATCGGAGAGACCTGCTGTCTGGAACACTGCTTAACAGACAGAACCGCAGTCTGACACACTGATTATCGGACAGACCCGCAGTCTGACACACTGATAATCGGATCGACACACAGTCTGACACAGTGATTATCGGATAGACCTGCAGTCTGACACACTGCTTAACAGACCGGACCGCAGTCTGACACACTGATTATCGGACAGACCCGCAGTCTGACACACTGATAATCGGATCGACACACATTCTGACACAGTGATTATCGGATAGACCTGCTGTCTGGAACACTGCTTAACAGACAGAACCGCAGTCTGACACACTGATTATCGGACTGAGCCGCAGTCTGACACACTGAATATCGGATCGACCCGCAGTCTGACACACTGATTATTGGATAGACCCGCAGTCTGACACACTGATTATCGGACAGACCCGCAGTCTGACACACTGAATATTGGATAGACCCACAGTCTGACACACTGATTATCGGACCGAGCCGCAGTCTGACACACTGAATATCGGATCGACCCGCAGTCTGACACACTGAATATTGGATAGACCCACAGTCTGACACACTGATTAGCGGACAGACCCGCAGTCTGATACACTGGTTATCGGATAGACCCGCCCTCTAACACACTGGTTATCGGATAAACCCACAGTCTGACACACTGATTATTGGATAGACCCACAGACTGACACATTGATTATCGGATAGACCCACAGACTGACACATTGATGATCGGATAGACCCAGAGTCTGACACACTGATTATCGGAAAGTCCTGCAGTCTGCCACATTGATTATCGGATACACCCTCAGTCTGACACACTGAGTATCGGACAGACCTGTAGTCTGACACACTGGATATCGGCAGACCTGCTGTCTGACACTCTGATAATCATATAGACCCACAGTCTGACACACTGACTATAGGATAGATCCGCAGTCTGACACACTGACTATCGGACAGACCTGCAGTCTGACACACTGATTATCAGATAGACCCTCAGTCTGATACACTGATAATCGAATAGACCCGCAGTCTGACACACTGACTATAGGATAGACCTGCAGTCTGACACACTGATTATCGGACAGACCCGTAGTCTGACACACTGATTATCGGATCGACACACAGTCTGACACAGTGATTATCGGATAGGCCTGCTGTCTGGAACACTGCTTAACAGACAGAACCGCAGTCTGACAGACTGACTATTGGACTGAGCCGCAGTCTGACACACTGATTATTGGATAGACCCGCAATCTGACACACTGGTTATCGGACAGACCCGCAGTCTGACACACTGATTATTGGATAGACCCGCAGTCTGACACACTGATTATCGGACAGACCCGCAGTCTGATACACTGTTTATCGGATAGACCCGCAGTCTGACACACTGATTATCGGACACACCCGCAGTCTGACACACTGATTATTGGATAGACCCGCAGTCTGACACACTGGTTATCGGATAAACCCACAGTCTGACACACTGATTATTGGATAGACCCACAGACTGACACATTGATTATCGGATAGACCCGCAGTCTGACACATTGATTATTGGATCAACCCACAGTCTGACACACTGATTATTGGATAGACCCACAGACTGACACATTGATTATCGGACAGTCCCACAGTCTGCCACATTGATTATCAGATACACCCGCAGTCTGACACACTGATTATCGGACAGACCCGCAGTCTGACACACTGATTATCGGAGAGACTCGCAGTCTGACACACTGATTATCGGACAGACCCGCAGTCTGATACACTGATTATTGGAGAGACTCGCAGTCTGACACACTGGTTATCGGACAGACCCGCAGTCTGACACACTGATTATTGGAAAGACCCACAGTCTGATGCACTGGTTATCGGACAGACCCGCAGTCTGACACACTGATTATTGGAGAGACTCGCAGTCTGACACACTGGTTATCGGACAGACCCGTAGTCTGACACAGTGATTATTGGATAGACCCAGAGTCTGACACACTGATTATCGTATAGACCCGCAGTCTGACACACTGATAATAGGATAGACCCACTGAATGACTCACTGAATATCGGATAGACCCACAGTCTGACACAGTGATTATTGGATAGATCCAGAGTATGACACAATGATTATCGAATAGACCCACAGTCTGACGCACTGGTTAAAGTATAGTCCGACAGCCTGATACACTGTTTATCGGATTGACCCGCAGTCTGACACACTGATTATCGAATACACCCACAGTCTGACACACTGATTATCGGACAGACCCGCAGTCTGATACACTGGTTATCGGATAGACCCGCCCTCTAACACACTGGTTATCGGATAAACCCACAGACTGACACATTGATGATCGGATAGACCCAGAGTCTGACACACTGATTATCGGATAGACCCGCAGTCTGACACACTGATTATTGGATCAATCCGCAGTCTGACACACTGATTATCAGATAGACCCTCAGTCTGACAGACTGATAATCGAATAGACCCGCAGTCTGACACCCTGATTATCGGACAGACCCTCAGTCTGATATACTGATAATCGAATAGACCCACAGTCTGACACACTGACTTTAGGATAGACCCGCAGTCTGACACACTGATTATTGGACGGACGCACAGTCTGACACACTGGTTATCGGATAGACCCACAGTCTGACACACTGACTATAGGATAGACCCGCAGTCTGACACACTGATTATCGGACAGACCCACAGTCTGACACACTGATTATCGGATCGACACACAGTCTGACACAGTGATTATCGGATAGACCTGCTGTCTGGAACACTGCTTAACAGACAGAACCGCAGTCTGACACACTGATTATCGGATCGACCCGCAGTCTGACACACTGATTATCGGACTGACCGCAGTCTGACACACTGATTATTGGATAGACCCGCAGTCTGACACACTGATTATCGGACAGACCCGCAGTCTGACACACTGATTATCGGACAGACCCGCAGTCTGATACACTAGTTATCGGATAGACCCGCCCTCTGACACACTGGTAATCGGATAAACCCACAGTCTGACTCACTGATTATTGGATAGACCCACAGACTGACACATTGATTATCGGATAGACGCAGAGTCTGACGCACTGAATATTGGATAGACCCACAGTCTGACACACTGATAATCGAATAGAACCGCAGTCTGACACACTGACTATAGTATAGACCCGCAGTCTGACACCCTGATTATCGGACAGACCCTCAGTCTGACACACTGACTTTCGGATAGACCCGCAATCTGACACACTGATTATTGGACAGACGCACAGTCTGACACACTGAATATCGGACAGACCCACTGTCTGACACACTGATTATCGGATAGACCTGCAGTCTGACACACTGATTATCAGATAGACCCTCAGTCTGATACACTGATAATCGAATAGACCCGCAGTCTGACACACTGACTATAGTACAGACCCGCAGTCTGACACACTGATTATAGGATAGACCCGCAGTCTGACACACTGACTATAGTACAGACCCGCAGTCTGACACACTGATTATCGGATAGACCCGCAGTCTGAAACACTGAATATTGGATAGACCCACAGTCTGACACAGTGATTATCGGAGAGACCTGCTGTCTGGAACACTGCTTAACAGACAGAACCGCAGTCTGACACACTGATTATCGGACAGACCCGCAGTCTGACACACTGATAATCGGATCGACACACAGTCTGACACACTGATTATCGGACAGACCCGCAGTCTGACACACTGATAATCGGATCGACCCGCAGTCTGACACACTGATTATTGGATAGACCCGCAGTCTGACACACTGATTATCGGACAGACCCGCAGTCTGACACACTGAATATTGGATAGACCCACAGTCTGACACACTGATTATCGGACTGAGCCGCAGTCTGACACACTGAATATCGGATCGACCTGCAGTCTGACACACTGAATATTGGATAGACCCACAGTCTGACACACTGATTAGCGGACAGACCCGCAGTCTGATACACTGGTTATCGGATAGACCCGCCCTCTAACACACTGGTTATCGGATAAACCCACAGTCTGACACACTGATTATTGGATAGACCCACAGACTGACACATTGATTATCGGATAGACCCACAGACTGACACATTGATGATCGGATAGACCCAGAGTCTGACACACTGATTATCGGAACGTCCTGCAGTCTGCCACATTGATTATCGGATACACCCTCAGTCTGACACACTGAGTATCGGACAGACCTGTAGTCTGACACACTGGATATCGGCAGACCTGCTGTCTGACACTCTGATAATCATATAGACCCACAGTCTGACACACTGACTATAGGATAGATCCGCAGTCTGACACACTGACTATCGGACAGACCTGCAGTCTGACACACTGATTATCAGATAGACCCTCAGTCTGATACACTGATAATCGAATAGACCCGCAGTCTGACACACTGACTATAGGATAGACCTGCAGTCTGACACACTGATTATCGGACAGACCCGTAGTCTGACACACTGATTATCGGATCGACACACAGTCTGACACAGTGATTATCGGATAGGCCTGCTGTCTGGAACACTGCTTAACAGACAGAACCGCAGTCTGACAGACTGACTATTGGACTGAGCCGCAGTCTGACACACTGATTATTGGATAGACCCGCAATCTGACACACTGGTTATCGGACAGACCCGCAGTCTGACACACTGATTATTGGATAGACCCGCAGTCTGACACACTGATTATCGGACAGACCCGCAGTCTGATACACTGGTTATCGGATAGACCCGCAGTCTGTCACACTGATTATCGGACACACCCGCAGTCTGACACACTGATTATTGGATAGACCCGCAGTCTGACACACTGGTTATCGGACACACCCGCAGTCTGACACACTGATTATTGGATAGACCCGCAGTCTGACACACTGGTTATCGGATAAACCCACAGTCTGACACACTGATTATTGGATAGACCCACAGACTGACACATTGATTATTGGATCAACCCACAGTCTGACACACTGATTATTGGATAGACCCACAGACTGACACATTGATTATCGGACAGTCCCACAGTCTGCCACATTGATTATCAGATACACCCGCAGTCTGACACACTGATTATCGGACAGACCCGCAGTCTGACACACTGATTATCGGAGAGACTCGCAGTCTGACACACTGATTATCGGACAGACCCGCAGTCTGATACACTGATTATTGGAGAGACTCGCAGTCTGACACACTGGTTTTCGGACAGACCCGCAGTCTGACACACTGATTATTGGAAAGACCCACAGTCTGATGCACTGGTTATCGGACAGACCCGCAGTCTGACACACTGATTATTGGAGAGACTCGCAGTCTGACACACTGGTTATCGGACAGACCCGTAGTCTGACACAGTGATTATTGGATAGACCCAGAGTCTGACACACTGATTATCGTATAGACCCGCAGTCTGACACACTGATAATAGGATAGACCCACTGAATGACTCACTGAATATCGGATAGACCCACAGTCTGACACAGTGATTATTGGATAGATCCAGAGTATGACACAATGATTATCGAATAGACCCACAGTCTGACGCACTGGTTAAAGTATAGTCCGACAGCCTGATACACTGTTTATCGGATTGACCCGCAGTCTGACACACTGATTATCGAATACACCCACAGTCTGACACACTGATTATCGGAGAGACCCGCAGTCTGACACACTGGTTATCGAATACGCCCACAGTCTGCCACACTGATTATCAGATAGACCCGCAGTCTGACACTCTGATTATCGAATACGCCCACAGTCTGCCACACTGATTATCAAACAGACCCGCAGTCTGACACACTGATTATTGGATGGACCCACAGACTCTGACACATTGATTATCGGATAGACGCAGAGTCTGACACACTGCTTATCGGATAGACCCGCATTCTGACACACTGATTATCGGACAGACCCTCAGTCTGACACTCTGATAATCGTATAGACCCACAGTCTGACACACTGACTATAGGATAGATCCGCAGTCTGACACACTGATTATAGGATAGACCGGCAGTCTGACACACTGATTATCGGACAGACCCGCAGTCTGACACAGTGATTTTCGGATAGACCTGCTTTCTGGAATACAGCTTAACAGACAGAACCGCAGTCTGACACACTGATTATCAGACTGACCCGCAGTCTGACACACTGGTTAACGGATAGACCCGCAGTCTGACACACTGGTTAACGGATAGACCCGCAGTCTGACACACTGATTATTGGACAGACCCACTGTCTGACACACTGGTTATCAGATAGACCCACAGTCTGACACACTGATTATCGGACAGTCCCACAGTCTGCCACATTGATTATCGGATACACCCTCAGTCTGGCACAATGATTTTCGAACAGACCCGCAGTCTGACACACTGATTATCAGATCGACCCGCGGTCTGACACACTGATTATTGGATAGACCCGCGGTCTGACAAACTGATTATTGGATAGACCCGCAGTCTGACACACTGGTTATCGGACAGACCCGCAGTCTGACACACTGATTATCGGATTGACCCAGAGTCTGACACACTGATTATCATATAGACCCAAAGTCTGACACACTGATAATAGGATAGACCCACTGTCTGACTCACTGATTATCGGATAGACCCACAGTCTGACACAGTGATTATCGGATAGATCCAGAGTCTGACACACCGATTATCGAATAGACCCACAGTCTGACACCCTGATTATCAAATACACCGACAGTCTGACACACTGATTATAGTATAGACCCGCAGTCTGACACGTTGGTTATCGGCCAGACCCGCAGTCTGACACACTGATTATTGGATAGACACGCAGTCTGACACACTTAATATTGGACAGACCCGCAGTCTGATACACTGGTTATCAGATAGACCCGCCCTCTGACACACTGCTTATCGGATAGACCCGCAGTCTGACACACTGATTATAGGATCAACCCGCAGTCTGACACACTGAGTATCAGATAGACCCTCAGTCTGATACACTGATAATCGAATAGACCCGCAGTCTGACATACTGACTGATAGGATCGACCCGCAGTCTGACACCCTGATTATCGGATAGACCCTCAGTCTGACACACTGACTTTAGGATAGACCCGCAATCTGACACACTGATTATCGGACAGACCTGCTGTCTGACACACTGATTATCGGATAGACCCGCAGTCTGACACCCTGATTATCGGACAGACCCTCAGTCTGACACACTGACTTTCGGATAGACCCGCAATCTGACACACTGATTATTGGACAGACGCACAGTCTGACACACTGAATATCGGACAGACCCACTGTCTGACACACTGATTATCGGATAGACCTGCAGTCTGACACACTGATTATCAGATAGACCCTCAGTCTGATACACTGATAATCGAATAGACCCGCAGTCTGACACACTGACTATAGTACAGACCCGCAGTCAGACACACTGATTATAGGATAGACCCGCAGTCTGACACACTGATTATCGGATAGACCCGCAGTCTGAAACACTGAATATTGGATAGACCCACAGTCTGACACAGTGATTATCGGAGAGACCTGCTGTCTGGAACACTGCTTAACAGACAGAACCGCAGTCTGACACACTGATTATCGGACAGACCCGCAGTCTGACACACTGATAATCGGATCGACACACATTCTGACACAGTGATTATCGGATAGACCTGCTGTCTGGAACACTGCTTAACAGACAGAACCGCAGTCTGACACACTGATTATCGGACTGAGCCGCAGTCTGACACACTGAATATCGGATCGACCCGCAGTCTGACACACTGATTATTGGATAGACCCGCAGTCTGACACACTGATTATCGGACAGACCCGCAGTCTGACACACTGAATATTGGATAGACCCACAGTCTGACACACTGATTATCGGACCGAGCCGCAGTCTGACACACTGAATATCGGATCGACCCGCAGTCTGACACACTGAATATTGGATAGACCCACAGTCTGACACACTGATTAGCGGACAGACCCGCAGTCTGATACACTGGTTATCGGATAGACCCGCCCTCTAACACACTGGTTATCGGATAAACCCACAGTCTGACACACTGATTATTGGATAGACCCACAGACTGACACATTGATTATCGGATAGACCCACAGACTGACACATTGATGATCGGATAGACCCAGAGTCTGACACACTGATTATCGGAAAGTCCTGCAGTCTGCCACATTGATTATCGGATACACCCTCAGTCTGACACACTGAGTATCGGACAGACCTGTAGTCTGACACACTGGATATCGGCAGACCTGCTGTCTGACACTCTGATAATCATATAGACCCACAGTCTGACACACTGACTATAGGATAGATCCGCAGTCTGACACACTGACTATCGGACAGACCTGCAGTCTGACACACTGATTATCAGATAGACCCTCAGTCTGATACACTGATAATCGAATAGACCCGCAGTCTGACACACTGACTATAGGATAGACCTGCAGTCTGACACACTGATTATCGGACAGACCCGTAGTCTGACACACTGATTATCGGATCGACACACAGTCTGACACAGTGATTATCGGATAGGCCTGCTGTCTGGAACACTGCTTAACAGACAGAACCGCAGTCTGACAGACTGACTATTGGACTGAGCCGCAGTCTGACACACTGATTATTGGATAGACCCGCAATCTGACACACTGGTTATCGGACAGACCCGCAGTCTGACACACTGATTATTGGATAGACCCGCAGTCTGACACACTGATTATCGGACAGACCCGCAGTCTGATACACTGGTTATCGGATAGACCCGCAGTCTGACACACTGATTATCGGACACACCCGCAGTCTGACACACTGATTATTGGATAGACCCGCAGTCTGACACACTGGTTATCGGATAAACCCACAGTCTGACACACTGATTATTGGATAGACCCACAGACTGACACATTGATTATCGGATAGACCCGCAGTCTGACACATTGATTATTGGATCAACCCACAGTCTGACACACTGATTATTGGATAGACCCACAGACTGACACATTGATTATCGGACAGTCCCACAGTCTGCCACATTGATTATCAGATACACCCGCAGTCTGACACACTGATTATCGGACAGACCCGCAGTCTGACACACTGATTATCGGAGAGACTCGCAGTCTGACACACTGATTATCGGACAGACCCGCAGTCTGATACACTGATTATTGGAGAGACTCGCAGTCTGACACACTGGTTATCGGACAGACCCGCAGTCTGACACACTGATTATTGGAAAGACCCACAGTCTGATGCACTGGTTATCGGACAGACCCGCAGTCTGACACACTGATTATTGGAGAGACTCGCAGTCTGACACACTGGTTATCGGACAGACCCGTAGTCTGACACAGTGATTATTGGATAGACCCAGAGTCTGACACACTGATTATCGTATAGACCCGCAGTCTGACACACTGATAATAGGATAGACCCACTGAATGACTCACTGAATATCGGATAGACCCACAGTCTGACACAGTGATTATTGGATAGATCCAGAGTATGACACAATGATTATCGAATAGACCCACAGTCTGACGCACTGGTTAAAGTATAGTCCGACAGCCTGATACACTGTTTATCGGATTGACCCGCAGTCTGACACACTGATTATCGAATACACCCACAGTCTGACACACTGATTATCGGACAGACCCGCAGTCTGATACACTGGTTATCGGATAGACCCGCCCTCTAACACACTGGTTATCGGATAAACCCACAGTCTGACACACTGATTATTGGATAGACCCACAGACTGACACATTGATTATCGGATAGACCCACAGACTGACACATTGATGATCGGATAGACCCAGAGTCTGACACACTGATTATCGGATAGACCCGCAGTCTGACACACTGATTATTGGATCAATCCGCAGTCTGACACACTGATTATCAGATAGACCCTCAGTCTGACAGACTGATAATCGAATAGACCCGCAGTCTGACACCCTGATTATCGGACAGACCCTCAGTCTGATATACTGATAATCGAATAGACCCACAGTCTGACACACTGACTTTAGGATAGACCCGCAGTCTGACACACTGATTATTGGACGGACGCACAGTCTGACACACTGGTTATCGGATAGACCCACAGTCTGACACACTGACTATAGGATAGACCCGCAGTCTGACACACTGATTATCGGACAGACCCACAGTCTGACACACTGATTATCGGATCGACACACAGTCTGACACAGTGATTATCGGATAGACCTGCTGTCTGGAACACTGCTTAACAGACAGAACCGCAGTCTGACACACTGATTATCGGATCGACCCGCAGTCTGACACACTGATTATCGGACTGACCGCAGTCTGACACACTGATTATTGGATAGACCCGCAGTCTGACACACTGATTATCGGACAGACCCGCAGTCTGACACACTGATTATCGGACAGACCCGCAGTCTGATACACTAGTTATCGGATAGACCCGCCCTCTGACACACTGGTAATCGGATAAACCCACAGTCTGACTCACTGATTATTGGATAGACCCACAGACTGACACATTGATTATCGGATAGACGCAGAGTCTGACGCACTGAATATTGGATAGACCCACAGTCTGACACACTGATAATCGAATAGAACCGCAGTCTGACACACTGACTATAGTATAGACCCGCAGTCTGACACCCTGATTATCAGACAGACCCTCAGTCTGACACACTGACTTTCGGATAGACCCGCAATCTGACACACTGATTATTGGACAGACGCACAGTCTGACACACTGAATATCGGACAGACCCACTGTCTGACACACTGATTATCGGATAGACCTGCAGTCTGACACACTGATTATCAGATAGACCCTCAGTCTGATACACTGATAATCGAATAGACCCGCAGTCTGACACACTGACTATAGTACAGACCCGCAGTCTGACACACTGATTATAGGATAGACCCGCAGTCTGACACACTGACTATAGTACAGACCCGCAGTCTGACACACTGATTATCGGATAGACCCGCAGTCTGAAACACTGAATATTGGATAGACCCACAGTCTGACACAGTGATTATCGGAGAGACCTGCTGTCTGGAACACTGCTTAACAGACAGAACCGCAGTCTGACACACTGATTATCGGACAGACCCGCAGTCTGACACACTGATAATCGGATCGACACACAGTCTGACACACTGATTATCGGACAGACCCGCAGTCTGACACACTGATAATCGGATCGACCCGCAGTCTGACACACTGATTATTGGATAGACCCGCAGTCTGACACACTGATTATCGGACAGACCCGCAGTCTGACACACTGAATATTGGATAGACCCACAGTCTGACACACTGATTATCGGACTGAGCCGCAGTCTGACACACTGAATATCGGATCGACCTGCAGTCTGACACACTGAATATTGGATAGACCCGCAGTCTGACACACTGATTAGCGGACAGACCCGCAGTCTGATACACTGGTTATCGGATAGACCCGCCCTCTAACACACTGGTTATCGGATAAACCCACAGTCTGACACACTGATTATTGGATAGACCCACAGACTGACACATTGATTATCGGATAGACCCACAGACTGACACATTGATGATCGGATAGACCCAGAGTCTGACACACTGATTATCGGAACGTCCTGCAGTCTGCCACATTGATTATCGGATACACCCTCAGTCTGACACACTGAGTATCGGACAGACCTGTAGTCTGACACACTGGATATCGGCAGACCTGCTGTCTGACACTCTGATAATCATATAGACCCACAGTCTGACACACTGACTATAGGATAGATCCGCAGTCTGACACACTGACTATCGGACAGACCTGCAGTCTGACACACTGATTATCAGATAGACCCTCAGTCTGATACACTGATAATCGAATAGACCCGCAGTCTGACACACTGACTATAGGATAGACCTGCAGTCTGACACACTGATTATCGGACAGACCCGTAGTCTGACACACTGATTATCGGATCGACACACAGTCTGACACAGTGATTATCGGATAGGCCTGCTGTCTGGAACACTGCTTAACAGACAGAACCGCAGTCTGACAGACTGACTATTGGACTGAGCCGCAGTCTGACACACTGATTATTGGATAGACCCGCAATCTGACACACTGGTTATCGGACAGACCCGCAGTCTGACACACTGATTATTGGATAGACCCGCAGTCTGACACACTGATTATCGGACAGACCCGCAGTCTGATACACTGGTTATCGGATAGACCCGCAGTCTGTCACACTGATTATCGGACACACCCGCAGTCTGACACACTGATTATTGGATAGACCCGCAGTCTGACACACTGGTTATCGGACACACCCGCAGTCTGACACACTGATTATTGGATAGACCCGCAGTCTGACACACTGGTTATCGGATAAACCCACAGTCTGACACACTGATTATTGGATAGACCCACAGACTGACACATTGATTATTGGATCAACCCACAGTCTGACACACTGATTATTGGATAGACCCACAGACTGACACATTGATTATCGGACAGTCCCACAGTCTGCCACATTGATTATCAGATACACCCGCAGTCTGACACACTGATTATCGGACAGACCCGCAGTCTGACACACTGATTATCGGAGAGACTCGCAGTCTGACACACTGATTATCGGACAGACCCGCAGTCTGATACACTGATTATTGGAGAGACTCGCAGTCTGACACACTGGTTTTCGGACAGACCCGCAGTCTGACACACTGATTATTGGAAAGACCCACAGTCTGATGCACTGGTTATCGGACAGACCCGCAGTCTGACACACTGATTATTGGAGAGACTCGCAGTCTGACACACTGGTTATCGGACAGACCCGTAGTCTGACACAGTGATTATTGGATAGACCCAGAGTCTGACACACTGATTATCGTATAGACCCGCAGTCTGACACACTGATAATAGGATAGACCCACTGAATGACTCACTGAATATCGGATAGACCCACAGTCTGACACAGTGATTATTGGATAGATCCAGAGTATGACACAATGATTATCGAATAGACCCACAGTCTGACGCACTGGTTAAAGTATAGTCCGACAGCCTGATACACTGTTTATCGGATTGACCCGCAGTCTGACACACTGATTATCGAATACACCCACAGTCTGACACACTGATTATCGGAGAGACCCGCAGTCTGACACACTGGTTATCGAATACGCCCACAGTCTGCCACACTGATTATCAGATAGACCCGCAGTCTGACACTCTGATTATCGAATACGCCCACAGTCTGCCACACTGATTATCAAACAGACCCGCAGTCTGACACACTGATTATTGGATGGACCCACAGACTCTGACACATTGATTATCGGATAGACGCAGAGTCTGACACACTGCTTATCGGATAGACCCGCATTCTGACACACTGATTATCGGACAGACCCTCAGTCTGACACTCTGATAATCGTATAGACCCACAGTCTGACACACTGACTATAGGATAGATCCGCAGTCTGACACACTGATTATAGGATAGACCGGCAGTCTGACACACTGATTATCGGACAGACCCGCAGTCTGACACAGTGATTTTCGGATAGACCTGCTTTCTGGAATACAGCTTAACAGACAGAACCGCAGTCTGACACACTGATTATCAGACTGACCCGCAGTCTGACACACTGGTTAACGGATAGACCCGCAGTCTGACACACTGGTTAACGGATAGACCCGCAGTCTGACACACTGATTATTGGACAGACCCACTGTCTGACACACTGGTTATCAGATAGACCCACAGTCTGACACACTGATTATCGGACAGTCCCACAGTCTGCCACATTGATTATCGGATACACCCTCAGTCTGGCACAATGATTTTCGAACAGACCCGCAGTCTGACACACTGATTATTGGACGGACGCACAGTCTGACACACTGGTTATCGGATAGACCCACAGTCTGACACACTGACTATAGGATAGACCCGCAGTCTGACACACTGATTATCGGACAGACCCACAGTCTGACACACTGATTATCGGATCGACACACAGTCTGACACAGTGATTATCGGATAGACCTGCTGTCTGGAACACTGCTTAACAGACAGAACCGCAGTCTGACACACTGATTATCGGATCGACCCGCAGTCTGACACACTGATTATCGGACTGACCGCAGTCTGACACACTGATTATTGGATAGACCCGCAGTCTGACACACTGATTATCGGACAGACCCGCAGTCTGACACACTGATTATCGGACAGACCCGCAGTCTGATACACTAGTTATCGGATAGACCCGCCCTCTGACACACTGGTAATCGGATAAACCCACAGTCTGACTCACTGATTATTGGATAGACCCACAGACTGACACATTGATTATCGGATAGACGCAGAGTCTGACGCACTGAATATTGGATAGACCCACAGTCTGACACACTGATAATCGAATAGAACCGCAGTCTGACACACTGACTATAGTATAGACCCGCAGTCTGACACCCTGATTATCAGACAGACCCTCAGTCTGACACACTGACTTTCGGATAGACCCGCAATCTGACACACTGATTATTGGACAGACGCACAGTCTGACACACTGAATATCGGACAGACCCACTGTCTGACACACTGATTATCGGATAGACCTGCAGTCTGACACACTGATTATCAGATAGACCCTCAGTCTGATACACTGATAATCGAATAGACCCGCAGTCTGACACACTGACTATAGTACAGACCCGCAGTCTGACACACTGATTATAGGATAGACCCGCAGTCTGACACACTGACTATAGTACAGACCCGCAGTCTGACACACTGATTATCGGATAGACCCGCAGTCTGAAACACTGAATATTGGATAGACCCACAGTCTGACACAGTGATTATCGGAGAGACCTGCTGTCTGGAACACTGCTTAACAGACAGAACCGCAGTCTGACACACTGATTATCGGACAGACCCGCAGTCTGACACACTGATAATCGGATCGACACACAGTCTGACACACTGATTATCGGACAGACCCGCAGTCTGACACACTGATAATCGGATCGACCCGCAGTCTGACACACTGATTATTGGATAGACCCGCAGTCTGACACACTGATTATCGGACAGACCCGCAGTCTGACACACTGAATATTGGATAGACCCACAGTCTGACACACTGATTATCGGACTGAGCCGCAGTCTGACACACTGAATATCGGATCGACCTGCAGTCTGACACACTGAATATTGGATAGACCCGCAGTCTGACACACTGATTAGCGGACAGACCCGCAGTCTGATACACTGGTTATCGGATAGACCCGCCCTCTAACACACTGGTTATCGGATAAACCCACAGTCTGACACACTGATTATTGGATAGACCCACAGACTGACACATTGATTATCGGATAGACCCACAGACTGACACATTGATGATCGGATAGACCCAGAGTCTGACACACTGATTATCGGAACGTCCTGCAGTCTGCCACATTGATTATCGGATACACCCTCAGTCTGACACACTGAGTATCGGACAGACCTGTAGTCTGACACACTGGATATCGGCAGACCTGCTGTCTGACACTCTGATAATCATATAGACCCACAGTCTGACACACTGACTATAGGATAGATCCGCAGTCTGACACACTGACTATCGGACAGACCTGCAGTCTGACACACTGATTATCAGATAGACCCTCAGTCTGATACACTGATAATCGAATAGACCCGCAGTCTGACACACTGACTATAGGATAGACCTGCAGTCTGACACACTGATTATCGGACAGACCCGTAGTCTGACACACTGATTATCGGATCGACACACAGTCTGACACAGTGATTATCGGATAGGCCTGCTGTCTGGAACACTGCTTAACAGACAGAACCGCAGTCTGACAGACTGACTATTGGACTGAGCCGCAGTCTGACACACTGATTATTGGATAGACCCGCAATCTGACACACTGGTTATCGGACAGACCCGCAGTCTGACACACTGATTATTGGATAGACCCGCAGTCTGACACACTGATTATCGGACAGACCCGCAGTCTGATACACTGGTTATCGGATAGACCCGCAGTCTGTCACACTGATTATCGGACACACCCGCAGTCTGACACACTGATTATTGGATAGACCCGCAGTCTGACACACTGGTTATCGGACACACCCGCAGTCTGACACACTGATTATTGGATAGACCCGCAGTCTGACACACCGGTTATCGGATAAACCCACAGTCTGACACACTGATTATTGGATAGACCCACAGACTGACACATTGATTATTGGATCAACCCACAGTCTGACACACTGATTATTGGATAGACCCACAGACTGACACATTGATTATCGGACAGTCCCACAGTCTGCCACATTGATTATCAGATACACCCGCAGTCTGACACACTGATTATCGGACAGACCCGCAGTCTGACACACTGATTATCGGAGAGACTCGCAGTCTGACACACTGATTATCGGACAGACCCGCAGTCTGATACACTGATTATTGGAGAGACTCGCAGTCTGACACACTGGTTTTCGGACAGACCCGCAGTCTGACACACTGATTATTGGAAAGACCCACAGTCTGATGCACTGGTTATCGGACAGACCCGCAGTCTGACACACTGATTATTGGAGAGACTCGCAGTCTGACACACTGGTTATCGGACAGACCCGTAGTCTGACACAGTGATTATTGGATAGACCCACTGAATGACTCACTGAATATCGGATAGACCCACAGTCTGACACAGTGATTATTGGATAGATCCAGAGTATGACACAATGATTATCGAATAGACCCACAGTCTGACGCACTGGTTAAAGTATAGTCCGACAGCCTGATACACTGTTTATCGGATTGACCCGCAGTCTGACACACTGATTATCGAATACACCCACAGTCTGACACACTGATTATCGGAGAGACCCGCAGTCTGACACACTGGTTATCGAATACGCCCACAGTCTGCCACACTGATTATCAGATAGACCCGCAGTCTGACACTCTGATTATCGAATACGCCCACAGTCTGCCACACTGATTATCAAACAGACCCGCAGTCTGACACACTGATTATTGGATGGACCCACAGACTCTGACACATTGATTATCGGATAGACGCAGAGTCTGACACACTGCTTATCGGATAGACCCGCATTCTGACACACTGATTATCGGACAGACCCTCAGTCTGACACTCTGATAATCGTATAGACCCACAGTCTGACACACTGACTATAGGATAGATCCGCAGTCTGACACACTGACTATCGGACAGACCTGCAGTCTGACACACTGATTATCAGATAGACCCTCAGTCTGATACACTGATAATCGAATAGACCCGCAGTCTGACACACTGACTATAGGATAGACCCGCAGTCTGACACACTGATTATAGGATAGACCGGCAGTCTGACACACTGATTATCGGACAGACCCGCAGTCTGACACAGTGATTTTCGGATAGACCTGCTTTCTGGAATACAGCTTAACAGACAGAACCGCAGTCTGACACACTGATTATCAGACTGACCCGCAGTCTGACACACTGGTTAACGGATAGACCCGCAGTCTGACACACTGGTTAACGGATAGACCCGCAGTCTGACACACTGATTATTGGACAGACCCACTGTCTGACACACTGGTTATCAGATAGACCCACAGTCTGACACACTGATTATCGGACAGTCCCACAGTCTGCCACATTGATTATCGGATACACCCTCAGTCTGGCACAATGATTTTCGAACAGACCCGCAGTCTGACACACTGATTATCAGATCGACCCGCGGTCTGACACACTGATTATTGGATAGACCCGCGGTCTGACAAACTGATTATTGGATAGACCCGCAGTCTGACACACTGGTTATCGGACAGACCCGCAGTCTGACACACTGTTATCGGATTGACCCAGAGTCTGACACACTGATTATCATATAGACCCAAAGTCTGACACACTGATAATAGGATAGACCCACTGTCTGACTCACTGATTATCGGATAGACCCACAGTCTGACACAGTGATTATCGGATAGATCCAGAGTCTGACACACCGATTATCGAATAGACCCACAGTCTGACACCCTGATTATCAAATACACCGACAGTCTGACACACTGATTATAGTATAGACCCGCAGTCTGACACGTTGGTTATCGGCCAGACCCGCAGTCTGACACACTGATTATTGGATAGACACGCAGTCTGACACACTTAATATTGGACAGACCCGCAGTCTGATACACTGGTTATCAGATAGACCCGCCCTCTGACACACTGCTTATCGGATAGACCCGCAGTCTGACACACTGATTATAGGATCAACCCGCAGTCTGACACACTGAGTATCAGATAGACCCTCAGTCTGATACACTGATAATCGAATAGACCCGCAGTCTGACATACTGACTGATAGGATCGACCCGCAGTCTGACACCCTGATTATCGGATAGACCCTCAGTCTGACACACTGACTTTAGGATAGACCCGCAATCTGACACACTGATTATCGGACAGACCTGCTGTCTGACACACTGATTATCGGATAGACCCGCAGTCTGACACACTGATTATCGGATAGACCCGCAATCTGACACACTGATTATCGGACAGACCCGCAGTCTGACACACTGATTATCGGTAGACCCGCAGTCTGACACACTGATTATCGGACAGACCCGCTGTCTGACACCCTGATTATAGGACAGACCCGCAGCCTGATACACTGAGTATTGGATAGAGTCACAATCTGACACACTGCTTATCGGATAGACCCGCAGTCGGACACACTGATTATCGGATAGACCCGCAGTCTGACACACTGATTATCGGACAGACCCGCAGTTTGACACACTGATTATTGGATGGACCCGCAGTCTGACACACTGATTATCAGATAGACCCGCAGTCTGACACACTGATTATCGGACAGACCCGCAGTTTGACACACTGATTATTGGATGGACCCGCAGTCTGACACACTGGTTATCAGTCAGACCCGCAGTCTGAAACACTGAATATCAGACAGACCCGCAGTCTGACGCACACGTTATTGGATAGACCCACAGTCAGTCACACTGGTTATTTGATAGGCCCGCAGTGTGACACACTGGTTATCGGACAGGCCTGCAGTCTGAAACACTGAGTATCAGACAGACCCACAGTCTGACGCACAGGTTATTGGATAGACCCACAGTCAGTCACACTGGTTATTTGATAGTCCCGCAGTCTGACACACTGGTTATCGGACAGAGTCACAGTCTGGCACACTGATTATCGGACAAACCCGCAGTCTGTCACACTGGTTATCGGACCGATCCACTGTTTGACACACGGGTTATCGGACAGACCCACAGCCTGACACACTGGTTATCGGACAGACCCGCAGTCTGACACACTGAGAATTGGATGGACCCGCAGTCTGACACACTGTGTATTGGAGAGACCCGCAGTCTGACGCAATGGTTATCGGATAGACCCGCAGTCTGACACACTGGTTATCGGATAGACCCGCAGTCTGATACACTGATTATTGGATGGACCCGCAGTCTGACATACTCTGTATTGGATAGACCCGCAGTCTGACACACTGGATATTGGATAGACCTACAGTCTGACGCACTGGTTATCGGTTAGACCCACAGTCTGACACACTGGTTATCGGATAGACCCGCAGTCTGATACACTGATTATTGGAGAGACTCGCAGTCTGACACACTGGTTATCGGACAGACCCGCAGTCTGACACACTGATTATTGGATGGACCCGCAGTCTGACACACTGGTTATTGGATAGACCCGCAGTCTGACACACTGATTATCGGATAGACCCGCAGTCTGACACACTGATTATTGGAGAGACTCGCAGTCTGACAGACTGGTTATCGGACAGACTCGCAGTCTGATACACTGATTATTGGATAGACCCGCTGTCTGACCCACTGGATATTGGATAGACCTGCAGTCTGACGCACTGGTTATCGGTTAGACCCACAGTCTGACCCACTGGTTATCGGATCGACCCGCAATCTAACACACTGATTATTGGAGACTCACAGTCTGACACACTGGTTATCGTACAGACCCGCAGTCTGACACACTGGTTATCGGATCGACCTGCAATCTAACACACTGATTATTGGAGACTCACAGTCTGACACACTGGTTATCGGACAGACTCGCAGTATGACACACTGATTATTGGATGGACCCGCAGTCTGACACACTCTGTATTGGATAGACCCGCAGTCTGACACACTGGATATTGGACAGACCCGCAGTCTGATACACTGATTACTGGAGAGACTCGCAGTCTGACACACTGGTTATCGGACAGACTCGCAGTCTGATACACTGATTATTGGATAGACCCGCTGTCTGACCCACTGGATATTGGATAGACCTGCAGTCTGACGCACTGGTTATCGGTTAGACCCGCAGTCTGACCCACTGGTTATCGGATCGACCCGCAATCGAACACACTGACTATTGGAGAGACTCGCAGTCTTACACACTGAATATCGGATCGACCCGCAGTCTGACACACTCTGTATTGGATAGACCCGCAGTCTGACACATTGGATATTGGATAGACCCGCAATCTGATACACTGATTACTGGAGAGACTCGCAGTCTGACACACTGGTTATCGGACAGACCCGCAGTCTGACACACTGATTATTGGATGGACCCGCATCTGACACACTGATTATTGGATAGACCCGCAGTCTGACCCACTGGATATTGGATAGACCCGCAGTCTGACCCACTGGATATTGGATAGACCCGCAGTCTGACACACTGATTATTGGAGAGACTCGCAGTCTGACACACTGGTTATCGGACAGACCCGAAGTCTGATACACTGATTATTGGAGAGACTCGCAGTCTGACACACTGGTTTTCGGACAGACCCGCAGTCTGACACACTGATTATTGGATAGACCCACAGTCTGACGCACTGGTTATCGGTTAGACCCGCAGTCTGATACACTGATTATCGGACAGACCCGCAGTCTGACACACTGATTATTGGATGGACCCGCAGTTTGACACACTGATTATTGGATAGACCCGCCGTCTGACACACTGGATATTGGATGGACCCGCAGTCTGACACACTCTGTATTGGATAGACCCGCAGTCTGACACACTGATTATTGGAGAGACTCGCAGTCTGACACACTGGTTATCGGACAGACCCGCAGTCTGACACACTGATTATTGGATGGAGCCGCAGTCTGACACACTGGATATTGGATAGACCCACAGTCTGACGCACCGGTTATCGGTTAGACCCGCAGTCTGACACACTGGTTATCGGACAGACCCGCAGTCTGACACACTGATCATTGGATAGACCCGCAGTCTGACACACTGGATATTGGATAGACCCGCAGTCTGACTCACTGGTTATCGGTTCGACCCGCAGTCTGACACACTGGTTATCGGATCGACCCTCAGTCTGACACACTGACTTTAGGATAGACCCGCAGTCTGACACACTGATTATCGGATAGACCCGCAGTCTGACACACTGATTATCGGATAGACCCGCAATCTGACACACTGATTATCGGACAGACCCGCAGTCTGACACACTGATTATCGGTAGACCCGCAGTCTGACACACTGATTATCGGACAGACCCGCTGTCTGACACCCTGATTATAGGACAGACCCGCAGCCTGATACACTGAGTATTGGATAGAGTCGCAATCTGACACACTGCTTATCGGATAGACCCGCAGTCGGACACACTGATTATCGGATAGACCCGCAGTCTGACACACTGATTATCGGACAGACCCGCAGTTTGACACACTGATTATTGGATGGACCCGCAGTCTGACACACTGATTATCGGATAGACCCGCAGTCTGTCACACTGATTATCGGACACACCCGCAGTTTGACACACTGATTATTGGATGGACCCGCAGTCTGACACACTGGTTATCAGTCAGACCCGCAGTCTGAAACACTGAATATCAGACAGACCCGCAGTCTGACGCACACGTTATTGGATAGACCCACAGTCAGTCACACTGGTTATTTGATAGGCCCGCAGTGTGACACACTGGTTATCGGACAGGCCTGCAGTCTGAAACACTGAGTATCAGACAGACCCGCAGTCTGACGCACAGGTTATTGGATAGACCTACAGTCAGTCACACTGGTTATTTGATAGTCCCGCAGTCTGACACACTGGTTATCGGACAGAGTCACAGTCTGGCACACTGATTATCGGACAAACCCGCAGTCTGTCACACTGGTTATCGGACCGATCCACTGTTTGACACACGGGTTATCGGACAGACCCACAGCCTGACACACTGGTTATCGGACAGACCCGCAGTCTGACACACTGAGAATTGGATGGACCCGCAGTCTGACACACTGTGTATTGGAGAGACCCGCAGTCTGACGCAATGGTTATCGGATAGACCCGCAGTCTGACACACTGGTTATCGGATAGACCCGCAGTCTGATACACTGATTATTGGATGGACCCGCAGTCTGACACACTGTGTATCGGACAGACCCGCTGTCTGACACACTGGATATTGGATAGACCCGCAGTCTGACGCACTGGTTATCGGACAGACCCGCAGTCTGACACACTGGTTTTCGGATAGTCCCACAGTCTGATGCACTGATTATCGGACAGATCCACAGTCTGAAACACTGATTATTGGATAGACTCGCTATCTGGCACACTGATTATCGGATAGACCCGCAATCTGACACAGTGATTTTTGCATAGACTCGCAGCCTGACACACTGATTATTGGATGGACCCGCAGTCTGACACACTTTGTATTGGATAGACCCGCAGTCTGACCCACTGGATGTTGGATAGACCCGCAGTCTGACGCACTGGTTATCGGTTAGACCCGCAGTCTGATACACTGATCATTGGAGAGACTCGCAGTCTGACACACTGGTTATCGGACAGACCCGCAGTCTGACACACTGATTAGTAGATAGACCCGCAGTCGGACACACTGATTATCGGACAGTCCCGCAGTCTGACACACTGATTATTGGATGGACCCGCAGTTTGACACACTGATTATTGGATAGACCCGCAGTCTGACACACTGGATATTGGAGAGACTCGCAGTCTGACACACTGGTTATCGGACAGACCCGCAGTCTGACACACTGATTATTGAATGCACCGCAGTCTGACACACTGGATATTGGATAGACCCACAGTCTTACGCACCGGTTATCGGTTAGACCCGCAGTCTGACACACTGGTTATCGGATAGACCCGCATTCTGATATACTGATTATTGGAGAGACTCGAAGTCTGACACACTGGTTATCGGACAGACCCGCAGTCTGACACACTGATTATTAGATAGACCCGCAGTCGGACACACTGATTATCGGACAGACCCGCAGTCTGACACACTGTACATTGGACAGACCCGCAGTCTGACACACTGATTATTGGATGGACCCGCAGTTTGACACACTGATTATTGGATAGACCCGCAGTCTGACACACTGGATATTGGCTGGACCCGCAGTCTGACACACTCTGTATTGGATAGACCCGCAGTCTGACACACTGATTATTGGAGAGACTCGCAGTCTGACACACTGGTTATCGGACAGACCCGCAGTCTGACACACTGATTATTGAATGCACCGCAGTCTGACACACTGGATATTGGATAGACCCACAGTCTGACGCACCGGTTATCGGTTAGACCCGCAGTCTGACACACTGGTTATCGGATAGACCCGCATTCTGATACACTGATTATTGGAGAGACTCGAAGTCTGACACACTGGTTATCGGACAGACCCGCAGTCTGACACACTGATTATTGGATAGACCCGCAGGCTGACACACTGGATATTGGATAGACCCGCAGTCTGACTCACTGGTTATCGGTTAGACCCGCAGTCTGACATACTGTGTATTGGACAGACCCGCAGTCTGACACACTGGATATTGGATAGACCCGCAGTCTGACGCACTGGTTATCGGTTAGACCCGCAGTCTGATTCACTGATTATCGGATAGACCCGCAGTCAGACACACTGATTATCGGACAGACACGCAGTCTGACACACAGATTATTGGATAGAACCGCAGTCTGACACACTGATTATTGGAGAGACTCGCAGTCTGACACACTGGTTATTGGATGGAGCCGCAGTCTGACACACTGTGTATTGGATAGACCCGCAGTCTGACACACTGGATATTGGATAGACCCGCAGTCTGACACACTGGTTATCAGATAGACCCGCAGTCTGATACACTGATTATTGGAGAGACTCGCAGTCTGACACACTGGTTATCGGACAGACGCGCAGTCTGACACACTGATTATTGGATGGACCCGCAGTCTGACACACTGTGTATTGGATAGACCCGCAGTCTGACACACTGGTTATCGGTTAGACCCGCAGTCTGACACACTGATTATCGGAAAGACCCGCAATCTGACACACTTGTTATCGGACAGACTCGCAGTCTGGAACACTGATTATCGGACACACCCACAGTCTGACAGCCAGATTATCGGACAAACCCGCAGTCTAACTCAGTGATTATCGGATAGACCCGCAGTCTGACACACTGATTATCGGACACACCCGCAAACTGACACACTGGTTATCGGACAGAACCGCAGTCTGACACACTGATTATCGGACAGACCCACAGTCTGACACAATGATTATCGGATAGACCCGCAGTCTGACACACTGGTTATTGGATAGACCCGCAGTCTGACTCTCTGGTTATCGGTAGACCCGCAGTCTGACACACTGGTTATTGGATAGACCCACAGTCTGTCACACTGATTAACGGACAGACCCGCAGTCTGACACACTGATTATCGGACAGACCCGCAGTCTGTCACACTGATTATCGGATAGACCCACAGTCTGACACACTGATTATCGGATAGACCCGCAGTCTGACACAATGATTATCGGATAGACCCACAGTCTGACACTCTGATTATCGGACAGACCCGCAGTCTGACACACTGATTATCGGACAGACCCGCAGTCTGACACACTGATTATTGGATAGACCCGCAGTCTGACACACTGATTATTGGATAGACTCGCTGTCTGAAACACTGATTTTTGCATAGACTCACAGCCTGACACACTGATTATCAGACAGACCGACAGTCCGACACACTGGTTATTGGATAGACCAGCAGTCTGTCTCACTGATTATCGGACAGACCCGCAGTCTGACACACTGGTTATTGGATCGACTCGCAGTCTGACATACTGGTAATCGGACAGACCAGCAGTCGCATCCAATGATTATCCAAACACCAACCTGTCACTATCCAAATACCAACCTGTTACTGTCCAAACACCAACCTGTTACTGTCCAAATACCAACCCGTTACTGTCCAAACATGAACCTGTTACTGTCCAAACACCAACCTGTTACCGTCCAAATACCAACCTGTCACTGTCCAAATACCAACCTGTTACTGTCCAAACACCAACCTGTTCCTGTCCAAATACCAACCTGTTACTGTCCAAACATGAACCTGTTACTGTCCAAACACCAACCTGTTACCGTCCAAATACCAACATATTACTGTCCAAATATCAGCCTGTTAATGACCAAACACAACCTGTTACTGTCCAAACACCAACCTGTTAATGTCCAAATACCAACCTGTTCCTGTCCAAATACCAACCTGTTACTGCCCAAATACCAACCTGCTACTGTCCAAACACGAACCTGTTACCATCCAAATAACAAATTGCTACTGTCCAAAAACCAAGGTGTTACTAACCAAATATCAAATAGTTACCGTCCAAATACCAAAATGCTACTGTCTAAATACCAACCTGTTACTGTCCAAACACCAACCTCTTTATGTCCAACTGCCAACCTGTGACTGTCCAAACACCAAACTGTTACTGTCCAGACACCAACCTGTTACTGACCAAACACGAACCTGTTACTGTCCAAACACGAACCTGTTACTGTCCAAATACCAACCGGTTACTGTCCAAACACCAACCTGTTACTGTCCAAATACCAACCTGTTACTGTCCAAATTCCAACCTGTTATTGTCCAAACACCAACCTGTTACTGTCCAAACACCAACCTGTTCTGTCCAAATACTGACCTGTTACTGTACAACCACTAACAGGTTACTGTCCAAACATTAACCTGTTACAATCCCAATACCAATCTGTTACCGTCCAAATACCAACCTGTTACTGTCCAAATACCAACCTGTTACTGTCCAAATACCAACCTGTTCCCGTCCAAAGACCAACCTGTTACTCACCAAATACCAATCGGTTACTGTCCAAATATCAACATGTTACTGTCCAAATACCAACCAACTACTGTCCAAACACGAACCTGTTACCATCCAAATAACAAATTGCTACTGTCCAAATACCAAGGTGTTAATAACCAAATATCAAATTGTTACCGTCCAAATACCAAAATGCTACTGTCTAAATACCAACGTGTTACTGTCCAAACACCAGCCTCTTTATGACCAACTGCCAAACTGTGACTGTCCAAACACCAAACTGTTACTGTCCAATCACTAACCTGTTACTGTCCAAATACCAACCTTTTGCTGTCCAAACATGAACCTGTTACTGTCCAAACACCAACCTGTTACTGTCCAAACACGAACCTGTAACTGTCCAAATACCAACCTGTTACTGTCCAAACACCAACCTGTTACTGTCCAAACACCAACCTGTTCTGTCCAAATACTAATCTGTTACTGTACAAACACTAACAGGTTACTGTCCAAACACTAACCTGTTACAATCCCAATACCAATCTATTACCGTCCAAATACCAACCTGTTACTGTCCAAATACCAACCTGTTCCCGTCCAAACACCAACCTGTTACTCACCAAATACCAACCTGTTACTGCCCAAATATCAACATGTTACTGTCCAAACACCAACCTGTTACTGTCCAAACACTAACCTATTACACTCCAAATACCAATCTGTTACTGTCCAAATACCAACCTGTTATTGTCCAAACACCAACCTGTTACTGTCCAAGTACCAACCTGTTACCGTCCAAACACCAACCTGTTGCTGACCAAATACCAACCTGTTACTGTCCAAATATCAACCTGTTACTGTCCAAACACCAACCTGCTACTGTCCAAATTCCAACCTGTTACTGTCCAAACACCAACCTGTTACTGTCCAAACACCAACCTGTTAATGTCCAAATACCAACCTGCTACTGTCCAAATACCAACCTGTTACTGTCCAAACACCAACCTGTTACTGTACAACATCAACCTGTTACTGTCCAAACACGAACCTGTTACCGTCCAAATACCAACCTGTTACTGTTCAAACACCAACATCTTACTGTCCAAATACCAAACTGTTTCCATCCAAACAGAAACCTGTTACTATCCAAACACGAACCTGTCACTGCTCAAATACCAACCTATTACTGTCCAAACACCAAACTATACTGTCCAAATACCAACCTGTTACTGTCCAAATACCAAACTGTTACTGTCCAAACACGAAACTATTACTGTCCAAATACCAACCTGTTACCGTCCAAACACCAGCATGTTACGGTCCAAACACCAACCTGTTATTATCCAAATTCCAACCTGTTACTGTCCAAAGACCAACCTGTTACTGTCCAAACACTAACCTGTTACAGTCAAAATACTAATCTGTTACCATCCAAACACCAAACACCAAACACCAAACTATACTGTCCAAATACCATCTGTTACAGTCCACATACCAACCTGTTACTGTCCAAACACCAACCTGTTACTGTCCAAACACCAACCTGTTATTATCCAAATACCAACCTGTTACTGTCCAAACACGAACCTGTTACTGTCCAAACACTAACCTGTTACAGTCAAAATACTAATCTGTTACCATCCAAACACCAACCTGTTATTATCCAAACACCAACCTGTTATTATCCAAACACCAACCTGTTACTGTCCAAACACTAACCTGTTACTGTCCAAACACTAACCTGTTACAGTCAAAATACTAATCTGCTACCATCCAAACACCAACCTGTTACCGTCCAAACACGAACCTGTTACTGTCCAAACACTAACCTGTTACAGTCAAAATACTAATCTGTTACCATCCAAACACCAACCTGTTATTATCCAAACACCAACCTGTTATTATCCAAACACCAACCTGTTACTATCCAAACACCAACCTGTTACTGTCCAAATACCAACCTGTTACTGTCCAAACACTAACCTGTTACAGTCAAAATACTAATCTGTTACCATCCAAACACCAACCTGTTATTATCCAAATACCAACCTGTTACTGTCCAAACACTAACCTGTTACTGTCCAAATACCAACCTGTTACAGTCCACATACCAACCTGTTACTGTCCAAACACCAACCTGTTATTATCCAAATACCAACCTGTTACAGTCCACATACCAACCTGTTACTGTCCAAACACCAACCTGTTATTATCCAAATACCAACCTGTTACTGTCCAAACACTAACCTGTTACAGTCAAAATACTAATCTGTTACCATCCAAACACCAACCTGTTACCGTCCAAACACGAACCTGCTACTGTCCAAACACCAACCTGTTAATGTCCAAACACAAACCTGTAACTGTCCAAATGCCAACCTGTTACCGACCAAAGACCAACCTGTTACAGTCCAAACACCAACTTGTTAACTTCCAAACACCAACCTGTGACTGTCCAAATACCAAACTATTACTGTCCAAACACCAACCTGTTACTCTCCAAATACCAACCTTTGACTGTCCAAAGATGAAGTTGTTACTATCCAAATACCAACCTTTGACTGTCCAAAGATTAAGCTGTTACTGTCCAAACACCAACCTGTTAAGGTCCAAAAACCAACCTGTTAATGTCCAAATACCAACCTGTAACTGTCCAAACACGATCCTGTTACTGCCCAAACACCAACCTGTTACTGTCCAAATATCAACCTCTTACTGTCCAAATACCATCCTGCTACTGCCCAAACATGAACCTGTTACTGTCCAAACACCAACTTGTTATTGTCCAAACACGAACCTGTTACTGCCCAAATATCAGACTGTAATTGTCCAAATATCAACCTGTTACTGTCGAAACACCAACCTGTTAATGTCCAAATACCAACTCATTCCTGTCCAAGTACCAACCTGATACTGTCCAAATACCAACGCATTAATGTCCAAACACGAACCTGTTACTATCCAAACACGAACCTGTTACTGTCCAAACACCAACCTGTTACTGTCCAAATACCAACCTACTACTTTCCAAGCATGAACCTGTTTCTGTCCAAATTGCAACCTGTTACAGTCCAAACACCAACCTGATTCTCTCCAAATACCAACCCATTAATGTCCAAACACCAACCTGTTACTGTCCAAACACCAACCTGTTACTGTCCAAACACCAACCTGTTACTGTCCAAACACCAACCTGTTACCGTCCAAACACCAACCTGTTACTGTCCAAACACCAACCTGTTACTGTCCAAATACCAACCTGTTACTCTCCAAACACGAACCTGTTACTGTCCAAATACCAACCTGTTACTGCCCAAACACCAACTTGTTACTGTCCAAACACGAACCTGTTACTGTCCAAACACGAACCTGTTACTGTCCAAATACCAACCTGTTACTGTCCATACACCAACCTGTTACTGTCCAAACACGAACCTGTTACTGTCCAAACACCAACTTGTTACTGCCCAAACACCAACCTGTTACTGTCCAAATACCATCCTGCTACTGTCCAAACACGAACCTGTTACTGTCCAAACACCAAACTGTTCCTGTCCAAACACCAACTTGTTATTGTCCAAACACGAACCTGTTACTGCCCAAACATCAGACTGTAATTGTCCAAATATCAACCTGTTACTGTCCAAACACCAACCTGTTAATGTCCAAATACCAACTCATTCCTGTCCAAGTACCAACCTGATACTGTCCAAATACCAACCCATTAATGTCCAAACACCAACCTGTTACTATCCAAACACCAACCTGTTACTGTCCAAATACCAACCTGTTACTGTCCAAACACGAACCTATTACTGTCCAAAAACTAACCTGTTAGTGACCAAACACCAACCTGTTACTGTCCAAATACCAAGCTGTTACCGTCCAAACACCAACCTGTTACCGTCCAAACACCAACCTGTTACTGTCCAAACACCAACCTGATACTGTCCAAATACCAACCTACTACTTTCCAAACACGAACCTGTTACTGTCCAAATTGCAACCTGTTACTGTCCAAACACCAACCTGATCCTGTCCAAACACCAACCTGTTAATGTCCAAACACAAACCTGTAACTGTCCAAATGCCAACCTGATACCGACCAAAGACCAACCTGTTACTGTCCAAACACCAACCTGATATAGTCCAAACATTAGCCTGTTATTGTCCAAATATCAACCTGTTAATGTCCAAACACCAACCTGTTACCGTCCAAATACCAACATATTACTGTCCACATATCAACCTGTTACTGACCAAACACAACCTGTTACTGTCCAAACACCAACCTGTTAATGTCCAAACACCAACCTGTTACTGTCCAAACACCAACCTGTTACCGTCCAAATACCAACATATTACTGTCCACATATCAACCTGTTACTGACCAAACACAACCTGTTACTGTCCAAACACCAACCTGTTACTGTTCAAATACCAACCTGTTACCGTCCAAATATCAACCTGTTAATGTCCAAACACCAACCTGTTACCGTCCAAATACCAACATATTACTGTCCACATATCAACCTGTTACTGACCAAACACAACCTGTTACTGTCCAAACACCAACCTGTTAATGTCCAAACACCAACCTGTTACTGTCCAAACACCAACCTGTTACCGTCCAAATACCAACATATTACTGTCCACATATCAACCTGTTACTGACCAAACACAACCTGTTACTGTCCAAACACCAACCTGTTACTGTTCAAATACCAACCTGTTACAGTCCAAACACGAACCTGTTACCATCCAAATAAAAAAATGCTACTGTCCAAATACCAAGGTGTTAATAACCAAATGTCAATTTGTTACTCTCCAAATACCAAAATGCAACTGTCTATATACAAACCTGTTACTGTCCAATCACCAACCTGTTACAGTCCAAACAGCAACCTCTTTGTGTCCAACTGCCCACCTGTGACTGTCCAAACATCAACCTGTTACTCTCCAAACACTAACCTGCTACTGTCCAAATACCAACCTTTTGCTGTCCAAATACCAACCTGTTAAAGACCAATTACCAACCTGTTACTGTCCAAACACCAACCTGTTACTGTGCAAATACCAATTTGTTAATGTCCAAATACCAACCTGTAACTGTCCAATCACAAACCTATTACTGTCCAAACACCAACCGGTTACTGTCCAAACACGAACCTGTTACTGTCCAATCACAAACCTGTTACTGTCCAATCACAAACCTGTTACTGTCCAAACACCAACCGGTTACTGTCCAAACATGAACCTGTTACTGTCCAAATACCAACCTGTTACTGTCCAACGCCAACCTGCCACTGTCCAAACACCAACCTGTTCTGTCCAAATACCAACCTGTTATTCTCCAAACACCAACCTGTTCTGTCCAAATACTAACCTGTTCCTGTACAAACACTAACATGTTACTGTCCAAACACTAACCTGTTACCGTCCAAATACCAACCTGTTACTGTCCAAATACCAACCTGTTACCGTCCAAACACCAACCTGTTACTCACAAATACCAACCTGTTACTGTCCAAATGTCAACCTGTTACTGTCCAAACACCAAACTGTTACTGTCAAAACACTACGCTGTTACTGTCCAAACACTAACCTAATACACTCCAAACACCAAACTGTTACCGTTCAATTACCAACCGGTTACTATCCAAATACCAACCTGTTATTGTCCAAACACCAACCTGTTACTGTCCAAGTACCAACCTGTTACCGTCCAAACACCAAACTTCTACTGACCAAATACGAACCTGTTACTGTCCAAATATCAACCTGTTACTGTCCAAACACCAACGGGTTACTGTCCAAATACCGACCTGTTACTGTCCAAACACCAAACTGTCACTGTCCAAACACCAACCTGTTACTGTCCAAACACCAACCTGTTATTCTCCAAACACCAATCTGTTCCTGTCCAAATACCAACCGGTTACCGTCCAAACACCAACCTGTTCTATCCAAATACTAAACTGTTACTGTACAAACACTAACCTGTTACAGTCCAAATACCAATCTGTTACCGTCCAAATACCAACCTGTTACTGTCCAAATACCAACCTGTTACTGTCCAAACACTAACCTGTTACTCACCAAATACCAACCTGTTACTGTCCAAATATCAACCTGTTACTGTCCAAACACCAACCTGTTACTGTCAAAACACTACGCTGTTACTGTCCAAACACTAACCTGTTACAGTCCAAATACCAATCTGCTACCGTCCAAATACCAACCTGTTACTGTCCAAATACCAACCTGTTACCGTCCAAACACCAACCTGTTACTCAACAAATACCAACGGTTACCATCCAATTACCAACCTGTTACGAACCAAACACCAACCTGTTAATGCCCAAATACCAACCTGCTACTATCGAAATTCCAACCTGTTTCTGCCCAAACACCAATCTGTTAATGTCCAAATACCAACCTGCTACTGTCCAATTAGCAACTTGTTACGGTCCAAATACCAAAATGCTACTGTCCAAATACCAACCTGTTACAGTCCACATACCAACCTGTTACCGTCCAAACACCAATCTGTTGCTGTCCAAACACCAACCTGTTACTGTCCAAAAGCCAACCTGTTACTGTGTAAATACCAAACTGTTTCCATCCAAATACCACCCTGTTACTGTCCAAATACCAACCTGTTATTGTCCAAACACCAACCTGTTACTATCCAAACACCAACCTGTTACTGTCCAAATACCAACCTGTTATTCTCCAAACACCAACCTGTTACTGTCCAAATACCAAACTGTTACTGTCCAAACACCAAACTGTTACTATCCAAATACCAACCTGTAACTGTCCAAATTCCAACCTGTTATTGTCCAAATACCAATCTGTTACTGTACAAACAGTAACCTGTTACTGTCCAAACACAAAACTGTTACAGTCCAAATACCAATCTGTTACCGTCCACATACCAACCTGTTACTGTCCAAACACCAATCTGTTGCTGTCCAAACACCAACCTGTTACTGTCCAAAAGCCAACCTGTTACTGTGTAAATACCAAACTGTTTCCATCCAAATACCACCCTGTTACTGTCTAAACACCAACCTGTTATTGTCCAAACACCAACCTGTTACTATCCAAACACCAACCTGTTACAGTCCAAATACCAACCTGTTACTGTCCAAACACCAACCTGTTATTATCCAAATACCAACCTGTTACTGTCCAAACACTAACCTGTTACTGTCCAAACACTAACCTGTTACAGTCAAAATACTAATCTGTTACCATCCAAACACCAACCTGTTACTGTCCAAACACGAACCTGCTACTGTCCAAACACCAACCTGTTACTGTCCAAACACCAACCTGTTACTGCCCAAATACCAACCTGTTACTGTCCAAGCACCAACCTGTTACTGTCCAAACACGATCGTGTTACTGCCCAAACACCAACCTGTTACTGTCCAAATAACAACCTGTTACTGTCCAAATAACAATCTGTTACTGTCCAAATACCATCCTGCTACTGTCCAAACACGAACCTGTTACTGTCCAAACACCAAACTGTTCCTGTCCAAACATCAATTTGTTATTGTCCAAACACGAACCTGTTACTGCCCAAACACCAGACTGTTATTGTCCAAATATCAACCTGTTACTGCCCAAACAGCAACCTGTTACTGTCCAAACACCAACCTGTTACTGTCCAAATACCAACCTGTTACTGTCCAAACACAAACCTGTTACTGTCCAAAAACTAACCTGTTAGTGACCAAACACCAACCTGTTACTGTCCAAATACCAAGCTGTTACCGTCCAAACACCAACCTGTTACTGTCCAAACACCAACCTGTTACTGTCAAAACACTACGCTGTTACTGTCCAAACACTAACCTGTTACAGTCCAAATACCAATCTGCTACCGTCCAAATACCAACCTGTTACTGTCCAAATACCAACCTGTTACCGTCCAAACACCAACCTGTTACTCAACAAATACCAACGGTTACCATCCAATTACCAACCTGTTACGAACCAAACACCAACCTGTTAATGCCCAAATACCAACCTGCTACTATCGAAATTCCAACCTGTTTCTGCCCAAACACCAATCTGTTAATGTCCAAATACCAACCTGCTACTGTCCAATTAGCAACTTGTTACGGTCCAAATACCAAAATGCTACTGTCCAAATACCAACCTGTTACAGTCCACATACCAACCTGTTACCGTCCAAACACCAATCTGTTGCTGTCCAAACACCAACCTGTTACTGTCCAAAAGCCAACCTGTTACTGTGTAAATACCAAACTGTTTCCATCCAAATACCACCCTGTTACTGTCCAAATACCAACCTGTTATTGTCCAAACACCAACCTGTTACTATCCAAACACCAACCTGTTACTGTCCAAATACCAACCTGTTATTCTCCAAACACCAACCTGTTACTGTCCAAATACCAAACTGTTACTGTCCAAACACCAAACTGTTACTATCCAAATACCAACCTGTAACTGTCCAAATTCCAACCTGTTATTGTCCAAATACCAATCTGTTACTGTACAAACAGTAACCTGTTACTGTCCAAACACAAAACTGTTACAGTCCAAATACCAATCTGTTACCGTCCACATACCAACCTGTTACTGTCCAAACACCAATCTGTTGCTGTCCAAACACCAACCTGTTACTGTCCAAAAGCCAACCTGTTACTGTGTAAATACCAAACTGTTTCCATCCAAATACCACCCTGTTACTGTCCAAATACCAACCTGTTATTGTCCAAACACCAACCTGTTACTATCCAAACACCAACCTGTTACTGTCCAAATACCAACCTGTTATTCTCCAAACACCAACCTGTTACTGTCCAAATACCAAACTGTTACTATCCAAATACCAACCTGTAACTGTCCAAATTCCAACCTGTTATTGTCCAAATACCAATCTGTTACTGTACAAACAGTAACCTGTTACTGTCCAAACACAAAACTGTTACAGTCCAAATACCAATCTGTTACCGTCCACATACCAACCTGTTACTGTCTAAACACCAACCTGTTATTGTCCAAACACCAACCTGTTACTATCCAAACACCAACCTGTTACAGTCCAAATACCAACCTGTTACTGTCCAAACACCAACCTGTTATTATCCAAATACCAACCTGTTACTGTCCAAACACTAACCTGTTACTGTCCAAACACTAACCTGTTACAGTCAAAATACTAATCTGTTACCATCCAAACACCAACCTGTTACTGTCCAAACACGAACCTGCTACTGTCCAAACACCAACCTGTTACTGTCCAAACACCAACCTGTTACTGCCCAAATACCAACCTGTTACTGTCCAAGCACCAACCTGTTACTGTCCAAACACGATCGTGTTACTGCCCAAACACCAACCTGTTACTGTCCAAATAACAACCTGTTACTGTCCAAATAACAATCTGTTACTGTCCAAATACCATCCTGCTACTGTCCAAACACGAACCTGTTACTGTCCAAACACCAAACTGTTCCTGTCCAAACATCAATTTGTTATTGTCCAAACACGAACCTGTTACTGCCCAAACACCAGACTGTTATTGTCCAAATATCAACCTGTTACTGCCCAAACAGCAACCTGTTACTGTCCAAACACCAACCTGTTACTGTCCAAATACCAACCTGTTACTGTCCAAACACAAACCTGTTACTGTCCAAAAACTAACCTGTTAGTGACCAAACACCAACCTGTTACTGTCCAAATACCAAGCTGTTACCGTCCAAACACCAACCTGTTACCGTCCAAACACCAACCTGTTACCGTCCAAACACCAACCTGTTACTGTCCAAACACCAACCTGATACTGTCCAAATACCAACCTACTACTTTCCAAACACGAACCTGTTACTGTCCAAATTGCAACCTGTTACAGTCCAAACACCAACCTGTTACTCTCCAAACACGAACCTGTTACTGTCCAAATACCAACCTGTTACTGTCCAAACACCAACCTGATCCTGTCCAAACACCAACCTGTTAATGTCCAAACACAAACCTGTAACTGTCCAAATGCCAACCTGATACCGACCAAAGACCAACCTGTTACTGTCCAAACACCAACCTGATATAGTCCAAACATTAGCCTGTTATTGTCCAAATATCAACCTGTTAATGTCCAAACACCAACCTGTTACTGTCCAAATACCAACCTGTTATTGTTCAAACACGAACCTGTTACTGTCCAAACACCAAACCTGTTACTGTCCAAATACCAACCTGTTACTGTCCAAATTCCAACCTGTTATTGTTCAAACACGAACCTGTTACTGTCCAAACACCAAACCTGTTCTGTCCAAGTACCAACCTGTTACTGTACAAACACTAACCTGTTACTGTCCAAACACTAACCTGTTACAGTCCAAATACCAATCTGTTACCATCCAAATACCAATCTGTTACTGTCCAAATACCAATCTGTTACCGTCCAAACACCAACCTGTTACTGTCCAAACACCAACCTGTTATTCTCCAAACACCAATCTGTTCCTGTCCAAATACCAACCGGTTAATGTCCAAACACCAACCTGTTCTATCCAAATACTAAACTGTTACTGTACAAACACTAACCTGTTAGAGTCCAAATACCAATCTGTTACCGTCCAAACACCAACCTGTTACTGTCCAAACACCGACCTGTTACTGTCCAAACACTAACCTGTTACTCACCAAATACCAACCTGTTACTGTCCAAATATCAACCTGTTACTGTCCAAACACCAACCTGTTACTGTCAAAACACTACGCTGTTACTGTCCAAACACTAACCTGTTACAGTCCAAATACCAATCTGCTACCGTCCAAATACCAACCTGTTACTGTCCAAATACCAACCTGTTACCGTCCAAACACCAACCTGTTACTCAACAAATACCAACGGTTACCATCCAATTACCAGCCTGTTACTAACCAAACACCAACCTGTTAATGCCCAAATACCAACCTGCTACTATCGAAATTCCAACCTGTTACTGCCCAAATACCAACCTGTTACTGTCCAAACACCAATCTGTTACTGACCAAACACCAACCTGTTAATGTCCAAATACCAACCTGCTACTGTCCAAATATCAACCTGTTACTGTCCAAATACCAACCTGTTACTGTCGAAACACAAACCTGTTACTGTCCAAATACCAAATTGCTACTGTCCAAATACCAAGCTGTTAATGTCCAATTAGCAACTTGTTACGGTCCAAATACCAAAATGCTACTGTCCAAATACCAACCTGTTACAGTCCACATACCAACCTGTTACTGTCCAAACACCAATCTGTTGCTGTCCAAACACCAACCTGTTACTGTCCAAAAGCCAACCTGTTACTGTGTAAATACCAAACTGTTTCCATCCAAATACCACCCTGTTACTGTCTAAACACCAACCTGTTATTGTCCAAACACCAACCTGTTACTATCCAAACACCAACCTGTTACAGTCCAAATACCAACCTGTTACTGTCCAAACACCAACCTGTTACTGTCCAAACACCAACCTGTTATTATCCAAATACCAACCTGTTACTGTCCAAACACTAACCTGTTACTGTCCAAACACTAACCTGTTACAGTCAAAATACTAATCTGTTACCATCCAAACACCAACCTGCTACTGTCCAAATTCCAACCTGTTACTGTCCAAACACGAACCTGCTACTGTCCAAACACCAACCTGTTACTGTCCAAACACCAACCTGTTACTGCCCAAATACCAACCTGTTACTGTCCAAGCACCAACCTGTTACTGTCCAAACACGATCGTGTTACTGCCCAAACACCAACCTGTTACTGTCCAAATAACAACCTGTTACTGTCCAAATAACAATCTGTTACTGTCCAAATACCATCCTGCTACTGTCCAAACACGAACCTGTTACTGTCCAAACACCAAACTGTTCCTGTCCAAACATCAATTTGTTATTGTCCAAACACGAACCTGTTACTGCCCAAACACCAGACTGTTATTGTCCAAATACCAACCCATTCCTGTCCAAGTACCAACCTGATACTGTCCAAATACCAACCCATTAATGTCCAAACACCAACCTGTTACTGTCCAAACACCAACCTGTTACTGTCCAAACACCAACCTGTTAATGTCCAAATACCAACCTGTTACTGTCCAAATACCAACCTGTTACTGTCCAAACACAAACCTGTTACTGTCCAAAAACTAACCTGTTAGTGACCAAACACCAACCTGTTACTGTCCAAATACCAAGCTGTTACCGTCCAAACACCAACCTGTTACCGTCCAAACACCAACCTGTTACCGTCCAAACACCAACCTGTTACTGTCCAAACACCAACCTGATACTGTCCAAATACCAACCTACTACTTTCCAAACACGAACCTGTTACTGTCCAAATTGCAACCTGTTACAGTCCAAACACCAACCTGTTACTCTCCAAACACGAACCTGTTACTGTCCAAATACCAACCTGTTACTGTCCAAACACCAACCTGATCCTGTCCAAACACCAACCTGTTAATGTCCAAACACAAACCTGTAACTGTCCAAATGCCAACCTGATACCGACCAAAGACCAACCTGTTACTGTCCAAACACCAACCTGATATAGTCCAAACATTAGCCTGTTATTGTCCAAATATCAACCTGTTAATGTCCAAACACCAACCTGTTACTGTCCAAATACCAACCTGTTACTGTCCAAACACCAACCTGTTACCGTCCAAATACCAACATATTACTGTCCACATATCAACCTGTTACTGACCAAACACAACCTGTTACTGTCCAAACACCAACCTGTTAATGTCCAAACACCAACCTGTTACTGTCCAAACACCAACCTGTTACCGTCCAAATACCAACATATTACTGTCCACATATCAACCTGTTACTGACCAAACACAACCTGTTACTGTCCAAACACCAACCTGTTACTGTTCAAATACCAACCTGTTACAGTCCAAACACGAACCTGTTACCATCCAAATAAAAAAATGCTACTGTCCAAATACCAAGGTGTTAATAACCAAATGTCAATTTGTTACTCTCCAAATACCAAAATGCAACTGTCTATATACCAACCTGTTACTGTCCAATCACCAACCTGTTACAGTCCAAACAGCAACCTCTTTGTGTCCAACTGCCCACCTGTGACTGTCCAAACATCAACCTGTTACTCTCCAAACACTAACCTGCTACTGTCCAAATACCAACCTTTTGCTGTCCAAATACCAACCTGTTAAAGACCAATTACCAATCTGTTACTGTCCAAACACCAACCTGTTACTGTGCAAATACCAATTTGTTAATGTCCAAATACCAACCTGTAACTGTCCAATCACAAACCTATTACTGTCCAAACACCAACCGGTTACTGTCCAAACACGAACCTGTTACTGTCCAATCACAAACCTGTTACTGTCCAATCACAAACCTGTTACTGTCCAAATACCAACCGGTTACTGTCCAAACATGAACCTGTTACTGTCCAAATACCAACCTGTTACTGTCCAAACGCCAACCTGTCACTGTCCAAACACCAACCTGTTCTGTCCAAATACCAACCTGTTATTCTCCAAACACCAACCTGTTCTGTCCAAATACTAACCTGTTCCTGTACAAACACTAACATGTTACTGTCCAAACACCAACCTGTTACCGTCCAAATACCAACCTGTTACTGTCCAAATACCAACCTGTTACCGTCCAAACACCAACCTGTTACTCACAAATACCAACCTGTTACTGTCCAAATGCCGACCTGTTACTGTCCAAACACCAAACTGTTACTGTCAAAACACTACGCTGTTACTGTCCAAACACTAACCTAATACACTCCAAACACCAAACTGTTACCGTTCAATTACCAACCTGTTACTATCCAAATACCAACCTGTTATTGTCCAAACACCAACCTGTTACTGTCCAAGTACCAACCTGTTACCGTCCAAACACCAAACTTCTACTGACCAAATACGAACCTGTTACTGTCCAAATATCAACCTGTTACTGTCCAAACACCAACGGGTTACTGTCCAAATACCGACCTGTTACTGTCCAAACACCAAACTGTCACTGTCCAAACACCAACCTGTTACTGTCCAAACACCAACCTGTTATTCTCCAAACACCAATCGGTTCCTGTCCAAATACCAACCGGTTACCGTCCAAACACCAACCTGTTCTATCCAAATACTAAACTGTTACTGTACAAACACTAACCTGTTACAGTCCAAATACCAATCTGTTACCGTCCAAATACCAACCTGTTACTGTCCAAATACCAACCTGTTACTGTCCAAACACTAACCTGTTACTCACCAAATACCAACCTGTTACTGTCCAAATATCAACCTGTTACTGTCCAAACACCAACCTGTTACTGTCAAAACACTACGCTGTTACTGTCCAAACACTAACCTGTTACAGTCCAAATACCAATCTGCTACCGTCCAAATACCAACCTGTTACTGTCCAAATACCAACCTGTTACCGTCCAAACACCAACCTGTTACTCAACAAATACCAACGGTTACCATCCAATTACCAACCTGTTACGAACCAAACACCAACCTGTTAATGCCCAAATACCAACCTGCTACTATCGAAATTCCAACCTGTTTCTGCCCAAACACCAATCTGTTAATGTCCAAATACCAACCTGCTACTGTCCAATTAGCAACTTGTTACGGTCCAAATACCAAAATGCTACTGTCCAAATACCAACCTGTTACAGTCCACATACCAACCTGTTACCGTCCAAACACCAATCTGTTGCTGTCCAAACACCAACCTGTTACTGTCCAAAAGCCAACCTGTTACTGTGTAAATACCAAACTGTTTCCATCCAAATACCACCCTGTTACTGTCCAAATACCAACCTGTTATTGTCCAAACACCAACCTGTTACTATCCAAACACCAACCTGTTACAGTCCAAATACCAACCTGTTATTCTCCAAACACCAACCTTTTACTGTCCAAATATCAAACTGTTACTGTCCAAACACCAAACTGTTACTATCCAAATACCAACCTGTAACTGTCCAAATTCCAACCTGTTATTGTCCAAATACCAATCTGTTACTGTACAAACAGTAACCTGTTACTGTCCAAACACAAAACTGTTACAGTCCAAATACCAATCTGTTACCATCCAAATACCAACCTATTACTGTCTAAACACCAACCTGTTACTGTCCAAATACCAACCTATTACTGTCCAAACACCAACCTGTTACTGTCCAAATACCAACCTGTTACCATCCAAACACCAACCTGCTACTGACCAAATATCAACCAGTTACTGCAAAAATACCAACCTGTTACTGTCCAAATACCAAACTGTTACCATCCAAACACCAACCTGCGACTGTCCAAATATCAACCAGTGACTGCCCAAATACCAACCTGTTACTGTCCAAATATCAACCTGTTACTGTCCAAACACGAACCGGTTACTGTCCAAATACCACCCTGTCACTGTCCAAACACCAACCTGTTATTGTCCAAACTCCAACCTGTCACTATCCAAACACCAACCTGTTACTGTCCAAACACCAACCTGTTACTATCCAAACACCAACCTGTTACTGTCCAAACACCAACCTGTTACTATCCAAACACCAACCTGTCACTGTCCAAACACCAACCTGTTACTGTCCAAACACCAACCTGTTACTATCCAAACACCAACCTGTCACTGTCCAAACACCAACCTGTTACTGTCCAAATACCAACCTGTTATTCTCCAAACACCAACCTGTTACTGTCCAAATTCCAACCTGTTATTGTTCAAACACGAACCTGTTACTGTCCAAACACCAAACCTGTTCTGTCCAAGTACCAACCTGTTACTGTCCAAATACCAACCTGTTACCATCCAAACACCAACCTGCTACTGACCAAATATCAACCAGTTACTGCAAAAATACCAACCTGTTACTGTCCAAATACCAAACCGTTACCATCCAAACACCAACCTGCTACTGACCAAATATCAACCAGTTACTGCAAAAATACCAACCTGTTACTGTCCAAATACCAACCTGTTACCATCCAAACACCAACCTGCTACTGACCAAATATCAACCAGTTACTGCAAAAATACCAACCTGTTACTGTCCAAATACCAAACCGTTACCATCCAAACACCAACCTGCTACTGTCCAAATATCAACCAGTGACTGCCCAAATACCAACCTGTTACTGTCCAAATATCAACCTGTTACTGTCCAAACACGAACCGGTTACTGTCCAAATACCACCCTGTCACTGTCCAAACACCAACCTGTTATTGTCCAAACCCCAACCTGTCACTATCCAAACACCAACCTGTTACTGTCCAAACACCAACCTGTTACTATCCAAACACCAACCTGTCACTGTCCAAACACCAACCTGTTACTGTCCAAATACCAACCTGTTATTCTCCAAACACCAACCTGTTACTGTCCAAATACCAAACTGTTACTGTCCAAACACCAACCTGTTACTGTCCAAATACCAACCTGTTACTGTCCAAATTCCAACCTGTTATTGTTCAAACACGAACCTGTTACTGTCCAAACACCAAACCTGTTCTGTCCAAGTACCAACCTGTTACTGTACAAACACTAACCTGTTACTGTCCAAACACTAACCTGTTACAGTCCAAATACCAATCTGTTACCGTCCAAATACCAATCTGTTACTGTCCAAATACCAACCTGTTACCGTCCAAACACCAACCTGTCACTGTCCAAACACCAACCTGTTACTGTCCAAATACCAACCTGTTACCGTCCAAACACCAACCTGTTAATGTCCAAATACCAACCTGTTACTGTCCAAACACCAAACTGATACTGTCCAAATACCAACCTGCCACTGTCCAAATACCAACCAGTTACTGGAAATACCAACCTGTTACTGACCAAATACCAACCTGTTACTGTCCAAATATCAACCTGATACAGTCCAAACACCAACCTGTTAATGTCCAAATACCAACCTGTTACTGTCCAAACACCAAACTGATACTGTCCAAATACCAACCTGCCACTGTCCAAATACCAACCAGTTACTGGCCAAATACCAACCTGTTACTGTCCAAATACCAACCTGTTACTGTCCAAGCACGAACCTGTTTCCGCCAAACTTCAAATTGCTACTGTCCAAATACCAAACTGTTACTGTCCAAATACCAACCTGTTACCGTCCAAACACCAACATGTTACTGTCCAAATACCAACCTGTTACTGTCCAAACACGAACCTGTTTCCGCCAAACTTCAAATTGCTACTGTCCAAATACCAAACTGTTACTGTCCAAATACCAACCTGTTACTGTCCAAACACCAACCTGTTACTGTCCAAATACCAACCTGTTACCGTCCAAACACCAACATGTTACTGACCAAATACCAACCTGTTACTGTCCAAATATCAACCTGATACAGTCCAAACACCAACCTGTTAATGTCCAAATACCAACCTGTCACCGTCCAAAAACCAACCTGTTACTGTCCAAACACGAACCTGTTACTGTCCAAATACCAACCTGTTACTGTCCAAAAACCAACCTGTTACTGTGTAAATATCAAACTGTTTCCAAATACCACCCTGTCACTGTCCAAACACCAACCTGTTACTGCCCAAACACCAACCTGTTACTGTCCAAATACCAACCTGTTATTGTCCAAACACCAACCTGTTACTGTCCAAACACCAACCTGTCACTGTCCAAATACCAACCTGTCACTGTCCAAATACCAACCTGGTATTCTCCGAACACCAACCTGTTACTGTCCAAATACCAAACTGTTACTGTCGAAACACCAACCTGTTACTGTCCCAATACAAACCTGTTACTGTCCAAATACCAACCTTTCACTGTCCGAACACCAACCAGTTAATGTCCAAATACCAACCTGTTACTGTCCAAACACCAACCTGCTACTGTCCAAATTCCAACCTGTTACTATCCAACTACCAACCTGTTACCGTCCAAACACAAACAGTTTACTGTCCAAACACCAACCTGTTACTGTCCAAACACAAACCTGTCACTGTCCAAACACCAACCTGTTACTGTCCAAATACCAACATGTTACTGTCCAAACACCAACCTGTTACTGTCCAAATACCAACCTGTTACTATCCAACTACCAACCTGTTACCGTCCAAACACAAACAGTTTACTGTCCAAACACCAACCTGTTACTGTCCAAACACAAACCTGTCACTGTCCAAACACCAACCTGTTACTGTCCAAATACCAACATGTTACTGTCCAAACACCAACCTGTTACTGTCCAAATACCAACCTGTTACTATCCAAACACCAACCTGTCACTGTCCAAACACCAACATGTTACTGTCCAAACACAAACCTGTCACTGTCCAAACACCAACCTGTTACTGTCCAAATACCAACCTGTTACAATCCAAACACCGACATGTTACTGACCAAAGACCAACCTGTTAATTTCCAAATACCAACCTGTTACTATCAAAACACCAACCTGTTACTGCCCAAATACCAACCTATTACTGTCCAAACACCAACTTGTTACTGTCAAAACACTACGCTGTTACTGTCCAAACACTAACCTGTTACAGTCCAAATACCAAACTGTTACCATCCAAATACCAACCTGTTACTGTCCAAATACCAACCTGTTATTCTCCAAACACCAACCTGTTACTGTCCAAATACTAACTGTTACTGTCCAAACACAAACCGGTTACTGTCCAAATACCAACCTATTACTGTCCAAACACCAACCTGTTACTGTCCAAACACCAACCTGTCACTGTCCAAACACCAACCTGTTACTGTCCAAATACCAACCTGTTACTGTCCAAACACCTTTATTCCTGATGAAGGGCTTTTGCCCGAAACGTCGATTTCGAAGCTTTTCAGATGCTGCCTGAATTGCTGTGCTCTTCCAGCACCACTGATCCAGAATCTGGTTTCCAGCATCTGCAGTCATTGTTTTTACACCGTCCAAAAACCAAGCTGTTACTGACCAAATACCAACCTGTTACTGTCCAAATATCAAGCTGTTACTGTGCAAACACCAACCTGTTAATGTCCAAACACCAACCTGTTACTGTCCAAATACCAAGCTGTTAATGTACAAATATCAACTTGTTACGGTCCAAAAACCAAAATGCTACTGTCCAAATACCAACCTGTTACAGTCCACATACCAACCTGTTACCGTCCAAACAACAATCTGTTATTGTCCAAACACCAACCTGTTTATGTCCAAATACCAATCTGTTACTGTCCAAACACCAAACTGATACTGTCCAAATACCAACCTGCTACTGTCCAAATACCAACCAGTTACTGCCCAAATACCAACATGTTACTGTCCAAATACCAAGCTGTTACTGTCCAAATACGAACCTGTTACTGTCCAAATCCCAACCTGTTACTGTCCAAATTCCAACCTGTTATTGTCCAAACACCAACCAGTGCTGTCCTAATACCAACCTGTTACAGTACAAACACTAACCTGTTACTGTCCAAACACAAACCTGTTACAGTCCAAATACCAACCTGTTACCGTCCAAATACCAACCAGTTACCGTCCAAACACCAACCTGTTACTCACCAAATACCAACCTGTTACTGTCCAAATATCAACCTGTTACTGTCCAAACACCAACCTGTTACTGTCAAAACCCTACGCTGTTACTGTCCGAACACTAACCTGTTACAGTCCACATACCAAACTGTTACTGTCCAAATACCAACCCGTTATTGTCCAAAGAACAACCTGTTACTGTCCAAATACCAACCTGTTAACCTCCAAACACCAACCTGTTACTCACCAAATATCAACCTGTTACTGTCCAAATATCAACCTGTTACTGTCCAAACACCAACCTGTCACTGTAAAAACACTACGCTGTTACTGTCCAAACACTAACCTGTTGCAGTCCAAATACCAAACTGTTACTGTCCAAACACCAACCTGTTACTGACCAAATACCAACCTGTTCCTGTCCAAATATCAACCTGTTACTGTCCAAACACCAACATGTTAATGTCCAAGTACCAACCTGCTACTGTCCAAATTCCAACCTGTTACTGCCCAAATACCAACCTGCTCCTGTACAAATACCAACCTGTTACTGTCCAAACACGAACCTGCTACCGTCCAAACACCAACCTGTTAATGTCCAAATACCAACCTGCTACTGTCCAAATACCAACCTGTTACTGACCAAATACCAACCTGTTACTGTCCAAACACGAACCTGTTACTGTCAAATACCAAATTGCTACTGTCCAAATACCAAGCTGTTACTGCCCAAATATCAACTTGTTACGGTCCAAATACCAAAATGCTACTGTCCAAATACCAACCTGTTACAGTCCACAAACCAACCTGTTACCGTCCAAACACCAACCTGTTACTGTCCAAATACCAACATGTTACTGTCCAAACACCAACCTGTTACTGTCCAAATACCAACCTGTTACTATCCAAACACCAACCTGTCACTGTCCAAACACCAACCTGTTACTGTCCAAACACAAACCTGTCACTGTCCAAACACCAACCTGTTACTGTCCAAATACCAACCTGTTACAATCCAAACACCGACATGTTACTGACCAAAGACCAACCTGTTAATTTCCAAATACCAACCTGTTACTATCAAAACACCAACCTGTTGCTGTCCAAATACCAACCTGTTACTGTCCAAACACCAACCTGTCACTGTCCAAACACCAACCTGTTACTGTCCAAACACAAACCTGTCACTGTCCAAACACCAACCTGTTACTGTCCAAATACCAACATGTTACTGTCCAAACACCAACCTGTTACTGTCCAAATACCAACCTGTTACTATCCAAACACCAACCTGTCACTGTCCAAACACCAACATGTTACTGTCCAAACACAAACCTGTCACTGTCCAAACACCAACCTGTTACTGTCCAAATACCAACCTGTTACAATCCAAACACCGACATGTTACTGACCAAAGACCAACCTGTTAATTTCCAAATACCAACCTGTTACTATCAAAACACCAACCTGTTACTGCCCAAATACCAACCTGTTACTGTCCAAACACCAACTTGTTACTGTCAAAACACTACGCTGTTACTGTCCAAACACGAACCTGTTACAGTCCAAATACCAAACTGTTACCATCCAAATACCAACCTGTTACTGTCCAAATACCAACCTGTTGTTGTCCAAAAACCAACCTGTTATTCTCTAAATACCAACCTGTTACTGTCCAACACCAACCTGTTACTGACCAAATACCAAACTGTTACTGTCCAAACACCAACCTGTTAATGTCCAAATACCAACCTGTTACTGTCCAAATACCAACCTGTTACTGTCCAAACACGAACCTGTTACCGTCCAAACACCAATCTGTTACTGTCCAAACGCCAACCTGTTAATGTCCAAATACCAACCTGCTACTGTCCAAATACCAAACTGTTACTGTCCAAACACGAACCTGTTACCGTCCAAATACCAATTTGCTACTGTCCAAATACCAAGCTGTTAATGTCCAAATATCAACATCTTACGGTACAAATACCAAAATGCTACCGTCCAAATACCAACCTGTTACAGTCCACATACCAACCTGTTACTGTCCAAATACCAACCTATTACTGTCCAAACACCAACCTGTTACTGTCCAAATACCAACCTGTTACAGTCCAAATACCAAACTGTTACCATCCAAATATTAACTTGTTACTGTCCAAATACCAACCTGTTATTGTCCAAACACCAACCTGTTATTGTCTAAATATCCAACTGTCCAAATACCAAACTGTTACTGTCCAAATTCCAACCTGTTATTGTTCAAACACCAACCTGTTACTGTCCAAACACCAACCTGTTCTGTCCAAATACCAACCTGTTAGTGTACAAACACTAAACTATTAGTCCAAACACTAACCTGTTACAGTCCAAATACCAATCTGTTACCGTCCAAATACCAATCTGTTACTGTCCAAATACCAACCTGTTACCATCCAAACACCAACCTGTTACTGTCCAAATTCCAACCTGTTATTGTTCAAACACCAACCTGTTACTCACCAAATACCACACCGTTATTGTCCAAATGTCAACCTGTTAATGTCCAAACACCAACCTGTTACTGTCAAAGCACTACGCTGTTACTGTCCAAACACTAACCTGTTACAGTCCAAATACCAAACTGTTACCATCCAAATATTAACTTGTTACTGTCCAAATACCAACCTGTTATTGTCCAAACACCAACCTGTTATTGTTTAAATATCAACCTGTTACCGTCCAAATACCAATTTGCTACTGTCCAAATACCAAGCTGTTAATGTCCAAATATCAACATCTTACGGTACAAATACCAAAATGCTCCCGTCCAAATACCAACCTGTTACAGTCCACATACCAACCTGTAACTGTCCAAATACCAACCTATTACTGTCCAAACACCAACCTGTTACTGTCCAAACACTAACCTGTTACAGTCCAAATACCAAACTGTTACCATCCAAATATTAACCTGTTACTGTCCAAATACCAACCTATTACTGTCCAAACACCAACCTGTTACTGTCCAAACACTAACCTGTTACAGTCCAAATACCAAACTGTTACCATCCAAATATTAACTTGTTACTGTCCAAATACCAACCTGTTATTGTCCAAACACCAACCTGTTATTGTCTAAATATCAACCTGTTACCGTCCAAATACCAACCTGTTACTGTCCAAACACGAACCTGTTACCGTCCAAATACCAATTTGCTACTGTCCAAATACCAAGCTGTTAATGTCCAAATATCAACATCTTACGGTACAAATACCAAAATGCTCCCGTCCAAATACCAACCTGTTACAGTCCACATACCAACCTGTTACTGTCCAAATACCAACCTATTACTGTCCAAACACCAACCTGTTACTGTCCAAATACCAATCTGTTACCGTCCAATCACCAACCTGTTACTGACCAAATACCAACCTGTTACTGTCCAAATATCAACCTGTTACTGTCCAAACACCAACCTGTTAATGTCCAAATACCAATCTGTTACCGTCCAATCACCAACCTGTTACTGACCAAATACCAACCTGTTACTGTCCAAATATCAACCTGTTACTGTCCAAACACCAACCTGTTACTGTCCAAATACCAATCTGTTACTATCCAAACACCAACCTGTCACTGTCCAAACACCAACCTGTCACTGTCCAAATACCAACCTGTTACTATCCAAACACCAACCTGTCACTGTCCAAATAACAACCTGTCACTGTCCAAACACCAACCTGTTACTGTCCAAATACCAACCTGTTACTATCCAAACACCAACCTGTTACTGTCCAAATAACAACCTGTCACTATCCAAATACCAACCTGTCACTGTCCAAATGCCGACCTGTCACTGTCCAAATACCAACCTGTTACTATCCAAACACCAACCTGTCATTGTCCAAATACCGACCTGTCACTGTCCAAATACCAACCTGTCACTATCCAAACACCAACCTGTTACTGTCCAATCACCAAACTGTTACTGACCAAATACCAACCTGTTACTATCCAAACACCAACCTGTCACTGTCCAAATACCAACCTGTTACTGTCCAAACACCAACCTGTCACTGTCCAAACACCAACCTGTCACTGTCCAAACACCAATCTGTTACTGTCCAAATACCAAACTGTTACCATCCAAACACCAACCTGCTACTGACCAAATATCAAACAGTTACTGCACAAACACCAACTTGTTACTGTCCAAATACCAAACTGTTACTGTCCAAACACGAACCGGTTGCCGCCAAATACCAAATTGCTACTGTCTAAATACCAATTTGTTACTGTCAAATATCAACCTGTTACTGTCCAAACACGAACCTGTTACTATCCAAATACCACCCTGTCACTGTGAAAACACCAACCTGTTATTGTCCACACTCCAACCTGTCACTATCCAAACACCAACCTGTTACTGCCCAAATACAAACCTGTTACTATTGAAACACCAACCTGTTACTGTCCAAATACCAAACTGTTACTGTGCAAACACCAACCTGTTACTGTCCAAATACCAATCTGTTACTGTCCAAACGCCAACCTGTTAATGTCCAAATACCAACCTGCTACTGTCCAAATACCAAACTGTTACTGTCCAAACAAGAACCTGTTACCGTCCAAATACCAATTTGCTACTGTCCAAATACCAAGCTGTTAATGTCCAAATATCAACATCTTACGGTACAAATACCAAAATGCTACCGTCCAAATACCAACCTGTTACAGTCCACATACCAACCTGTTACTGTCCAAATACCAACCTATTACTGTCCAAACACCAACCTGTTACTGTCCAAATACCAACCTGTTACAGTCCAAATACCAAACTGTTACCATCCAAATATTAACTTGTTACTGTCCAAATACCAACCTGTTATTGTCCAAACACCAACCTGTTATTGTCTAAATATACAACTGTCCAAATACCAAACTGTTACTGTCCAAATTCCAACCAGTTATTGTTCAAACACCAACCTGTTACTGTCCAAACACCAACCTGTTCTGTCCAAATACCAACCTGTTAGTGTACAAACACTAAACTATTACTGTCCAAACACTAACCTGTTACAGTCCAAATACCAATCTGTTACCGTCCAAATACCAATCTGTTACTGTCCAAATACCAACCTGTTACCATCCAAACACCAACCTGTTACTGTCCAAATTCCAACCTGTTATTGTTCAAACACCAACCTGTTACTCACCAAATACCACACCGTTATTGTCCAAATGTCAACCTGTTAATGTCCAAACACCAACCTGTTACTGTCAAAGCACTACGCTGTTACTGTCCAAACACTAACCTGTTACAGTCCAAATACCAAACTGTTACCATCCAAATATTAACTTGTTACTGTCCAAATACCAACCTGTTATTGTCCAAACACCAACCTGTTATTGTTTAAATATCAACCTGTTACCGTCCAAATACCAATTTGCTACTGTCCAAATACCAAGCTGTTAATGTCCAAATATCAACATCTTACGGTACAAATACCAAAATGCTCCCGTCCAAATACCAACCTGTTACAGTCCACATACCAACCTGTAACTGTCCAAATACCAACCTATTACTGTCCAAACACCAACCTGTTACTGTCCAAACACTAACCTGTTACAGTCCAAATACCAAACTGTTACCATCCAAATATTAACCTGTTACTGTCCAAATACCAACCTATTACTGTCCAAACACCAACCTGTTACTGTCCAAACACTAACCTGTTACAGTCCAAATACCAAACTGTTACCATCCAAATATTAACTTGTTACTGTCCAAATACCAACCTGTTATTGTCCAAACACCAACCTGTTATTGTCTAAATATCAACCTGTTACCGTCCAAATACCAACCTGTTACTGTCCAAACACGAACCTGTTACCGTCCAAATACCAATTTGCTACTGTCCAAATACCAAGCTGTTAATGTCCAAATATCAACATCTTCCGGTACAAATACCAAAATGCTCCCGTCCAAATACCAACCTGTTACAGTCCACATACCAACCTGTTACTGTCCAAATACCAACCTATTACTGTCCAAACACCAACCTGTTACTGTCCAAATACCAATCTGTTACCGTCCAATCACCAACCTGTTACTGACCAAATACCAACCTGTTACTGTCCAAATATCAACCTGTTACTGTCCAAACACCAACCTGTTAATGTCCAAATACCAATCTGTTACCGTCCAATCACCAACCTGTTACTGACCAAATACCAACCTGTTACTGTCCAAATATCAACCTGTTACTGTCCAAACACCAACCTGTTACTGTCCAAATACCAATCTGTTACTATCCAAACACCAACCTGTCACTGTCCAAACACCAACCTGTCACTGTCCAAATACCAACCTGTCACTGTCCAAATACCAACCTGTTACTATCCAAACACCAACCTGTCACTGTCCAAATAACAACCTGTCACTATCCAAACACCAACCTGTCACTGTCCAAATACCGACCTGTCACTGTCCAAACACCAATCTGTTACTGTCCAAATACCAAACTGTTACCATCCAAACACCAACCTGCTACTGACCAAATATCAAACTGTTACTGCACAAACACCAACTTGTTACTGTCCAAATACCAAACTGTTACTGTCCAAACACCAAATTGCTACTGTCTAAATACCAATTTGTTACTGTCCAAATATCAACCTGTTACTGTCCAAACACGAACCTGTTACTATCCAAATACCACCCTGTCACTGTGAAAACACCAACCTGTTATTGTCCACACTCCAACCTGTCACTATCCAAACACCAACCTGTTACTGTCCAAATACCAACCTGTTACTATCCAAACACCAACCTGTTACTGTCCAAATACCAACCTGTTACTATCCAAACACCAACCTGTTACTGTCCAAATACCAAACTGTTACTGTCCAAACACCAACCTGTTACGGTCCAAATACCAACCTGTTACTGTCCAAATTCCAACCTGTTATTGTTCAAACACCAACCTGTTACTGTCCAAACACCAACCTGTTCTGTCCACTTACCAACCTGTTACTGTACAAACACTAACCTGTTACTGTCCAAACACTAACCTGTTACTGTCCAAATACCAACCTGTTACCGTCCAAACACCAACCTGTTACTGTCCAAATTCCAACCTGTTATTGTTCGAACACCAACCTGTTACTCACCAAATACCACACTGTTACTGTCCAAATATCAACCTGTTACTGTCCAAACACCAACCTGTTACTGTCAAAACACTACGCTGTTACTGTCCAAACACTAACCTGTTACAGTCCAAATACCAAACTGTTACCATCCAAATACCAACTTGTTACTGTCCAAATATCAACCTGTTATTGTCCAAACACCAAACTGTTATTGTCTAAATACCAACCTGTTACTGTCCAAACACCAACCTGTTAATGTCCAAATACCAACCTGCAACTGTCCAAATACCAACCTGTTACTGTCCAAATACCAACCTGTTACTGTGCAAACATGAACCTGTTACCGTCCAAACATCAATCTGTTACTGTCCAAACGCCAACCTGTTAATGTCCAAATACCAACCTGCTACTGTCCAAATACCAACCTGTTACTGTCCAAACACGAACCTGTTACCGTCCAAATACCAAAATGCTACTGTCCAAATACCAACCTGTTACAGTCCAAACACGAACCTGTTACAGTCCACATACCAACCTGTTACTGTCCTAACAACAACCTGTTACTGTCCACACACCAACCTCTTATTATCCAAATACCAACCCGTTAGTGTCCAACCACCAACCTGTTACTGCCCAAATACCAACCTGTTACTGTCCAAACACTAACCTGTTACAGTCCAAATATCAACCTGCTTCTCCAAACAATAACCTATTACTGTAAACATACCAAGCTGTTACTGTCCAAATACCAACCTGCTACTGTCCAAATACCAATCTGATACCGTCTAAACACCAACCTGTTACTGTCCAAATACCAACCTGTTACAGTCCAAACACTAACCTGTTACAGTCCAAATATCAACCTGCTTCTCCAAACAATAACCTATTACTGTAAACATACCAACCTGTTACTGTCCAAATACCAACCTGCTACTGTCCAAATACCAATCTGTTACTGTCCAAACACCAACCTGTTACTGTCCAAATACCAACCTGTTACTATCCAAACACCAACCTGTCACTGTCCAAATAACAACCTGTCATTCTCCAAACACCAACCTGTGACTGTCCAAATACCGACCTGTCACTGTCCAAATATCAACCTGTTACTATCCAAACACCAACCTGTCACTGTCCAATTACCGACCTGTCACTGTCCAAGTACCAACCTGTTACTGTCCAAATACCAACCTGTTACTATCCAAACACCAACCTGTTACTGTCCAAATACCAACCTGTTACTATCCAAACACCAAGCTGTCACTGTCCAAATAACAACCTGTTACTGTCGAAACACCAACCTGTTACTGTCCAAACACCAATCTGTTACTGTCCAAATACCAAACTGTTACCATCCAAACACCAACCTGCTACTGTCCAAATACCAAACTGTTACTGTCCAAACACGAACCGGTTGCCGCCAAATACCAAATTGCTACTGTCTAAATACCTGTTACTGTCCAAACACGAACCTGTTACTGTCCAAATACCACCCTGTCACTGTGTAAACACCAACCTGTTATTGTCCACACGCCAACCTGTCACTATCCAAACACCAACCTGTTACTGTCCAAATACCAACCTGTTACTATCCAAACACCAACCTGTTACTGTCCAAATACCGACCTGTCACTGTCCAAATACCAACCTGTGACTGTCCAAACACCAACCTGTCATTGTCCAAATACCGACCTGTCACTGTCCAAATACCAACCTGTCACTATCCAAACACCAACCTGTTACTGTCCAATCACCAACCTGTTACTGACCAAATACCAACCTGTTACTATCCAAACACCAACCTGTCACTGTCCAAATACCAACCTGTTACTGTCCAAACACCAACCTGTCACTGTCCAAACACCAATCTGTTACTGTCCAAATACCAAACTGTTACCATCCAAACACCAACCTGCTACTGACCAAATATCAAACAGTTACTGCACAAACACCAACCTGTTACTGTCCAAATACCAAACTGTTACTGTCCAAACACGAACCGGTTGCCGCCAAATACCAAATTGCTACTGTCTAAATACCAATTTGTTACTGTCCAAATACCAACCTGTTACTGTCCAAATACCAATCTGTTACTGTCCAAACACCAACCTGTTACCGTCCAAATACCAATCTGTTACTGTCCAAACACCAACCTGTTACTGTCCAAATACCAACCTGTTACTATCCAAACACCAACCTGTCACTGTCCAAATAACAACCTGTCATTCTCCAAACACCAACCTGTGACTGTCCAAATACCGACCTGTCACTGTCCAAATATCAACCTGTTACTATCCAAACACCAACCTGTCACTGTCCAATTACCGACCTGTCACTGTCCAAGTACCAACCTGATACTGTCCAAATACCAACCTGTTACTATCCAAACACCAACCTGTTACTGTCCAAATACCAACCTGTTACTATCCAAACACCAACCTGTCACTGTCCAAATAACAACCTGTTACTGTCGAAACACCAACCTGTTACTATCCAAACACCAACCTGTCACTGTCCAAACACCAATCTGTTACTGTCCAAATACCAAACTGTTACCATCCAAACACCAACCTGCTACTGTCCAAATACCAAACTGTTACTGTCCAAACACGAACCGGTTGCCGCCAAATACCAAATTGCTACTGTCTAAATACCAATTTGTTACTGTCCAAATATCAACCTGTTACTGTCCAAACACGAACCTGTTACTGTCCAAATACCACCCTGTCACTGTGTAAACACCAACCTGTTATTGTCCACACGCCAACCTGTCACTATCCAAACACCAACCTGTTACTGCCCAAATACAAACCTGTTACTATCGAAACACCAACCTGTTACTGTCCAAATACCAAACTGTTACTGTGCAAACACCAACCTGTTACTGTCCAAATACCAACCTGTTACTGTCCAAATACCACCCTGTCACTGTGTAAACACCAACCTGTTATTGTCCACACTCCAACCTGTCACTATCCAAACACCAACCTGTTACTGCCCAAATACCAACCTGTTACTATCGAAACACCAACCTGTTACTGTCCAAATACCAAACTGTTACTGTCCAAACACTAACCTGTTACAGTCCAAATATCAACTTGCTTCTCCAAACAATAACCTATTACTGTAAAAATACCAACCTGTTACTCACCAAATACCACACCGTTACTGTCCAAATATCAACCCGTTAATGTCCAATCACCAACCTGTTACTGCCCAAATACCAACCCGTTACTGTCCAAACACTAACCTGTTACAGTCCAAATATCAACCTGCTTCTCCAAACAACAACCTATTACTGTAAAAATACCAAGCTGTTACTGTGCAAATACCAACCTGTTACTGTCCAAATACCAATCTGTTACCGTCCAAACTCCAACCTGTTACTGTCCAAATACCAACCTGTTACCGTCCAATCACCAACCTGTTACTGACCAAATACCAACCTGTAACTGTCCAAATATCAACCTGTTACTGTCCAAACACCAACCTGTTACTGTCCAAACACCAACCTGTCACTGTCCAAACACCAACCTGATACTGTCCAAATACCAACCTGTTACCGTCGAAACACCAACCTGTTACTGACCAAATACCAATCTGTTACCGTCCAAACATGAAACTGTTACCGTGCAAACACCAATCTGTTACTGTCCAAACGCCAACCTGTTAATGTCCAAATACCAACCTGCTACTGTCCAAATACCAACCTGTTACAGTCCACATACCAACCTGTTACTGTCCAAACAACAACCTGTTACTGTACAAACACCAACCTCTTATTATCCAAATACCAACCTGTTACTATCCAAACACCAACCCGTTAGTGTCCAACCACCAACCTGTTACTGCCCAAATACCAACCTGTTACTGTCCAAACACTAACCTATTACAGTCCAAATACCAACCTGCTACTGTCCAAATACCAATCTGTTACCGTCCAAACACCAACCTGTTACTGTCCAAATACCAACCTGTTACTGTCCAAATTCCAACCAGTTATTGTTCAAACACCAACCTGTTACTGTCCAAAACCAACCTGTTCTGTCCAAATACCAACCTGTTACTGTACAAACACTAACCCATTACTGTCCAAACACTAACCTGTTACAGTCCAAATACCAATCTGTTACCATCCAAATACCAATCTGTTACTGTCCAAATGCCAACCTGTTACCGTCCAAACACCAACCTGTTACTGCCCAAATACCAACCCGTTATTGTCCAAAGACCAACCTGTTACTGCCCAAATACCAACCTGTTACTGTCCAACCACTAACCTGTTACAGTCCAAATATCAACCTGCTTCTCCAAACAATAACCTATTACTGTAAAAATACCAACCTGTTACTGTCCAAATACCAACCTGACACTGTCCAAATACCAACCTATTACTGTCCAAACACCAACCTGTTACTGTCCAAATACCAACCTGTTACCGTCCAATCACCAACCTGTTACTGACCAAATACCAACCTGTAACTGTCCAAATATCAACCTGTTACTGTCCAAACACCAACCTGTTACTGTCCAAACACCAACCTGTCACTGTCCAAACACCAACCTGATACTGTCCAAATACCAACCTGTTACCGTCCAAACACCAACCTGTTACTGACCAAATACCAATCTGTTACCGTCCAAACACCAACCTGTTACTGTCCAAATACCAACCTGACACTGCCCAAATACCAAACTATTACTGACCAAACACCAACCTGCTACTATCCAAACACCAACCTGTCACTGTCCAAATACCAACCTGATACTGTCCAAATACCAACCTGTTACTGTACAAACACTAAACTATTACTGTCCAAACACTAACCTGTTACAGTCCAAATACCAATCTGTTACCGTCCAAATACCAATCTGTTACTGTCCAAATACCAACCTGTTACCGTCCAAACACCAACCTGTTACTGTCCAAATTCCAACCTGTTATTGTTCAAACACCAACCTGTTACTCACCAAATACCACACCGTTATTGTCCAAATTTCAACCTTTTACCGTCCAAACACCAACCTGTTGCTGTCAAAACACTACGCTGTTACTGTCCAAACACTAACCTGTTACAGTCCAAATACCAAACTGTTACCATCCAAATACCAACTTGTTACTGTCCAAATACCAACCTGTTATTGTCCAAACACCAAACTGTTATTGTCTAAACATCAACCTGTTACCGTCCAAACACCAACCTGTTACTGTCCAAACACCAACCTGTTAATGTCCAAATACCAACCTGTTACTGTCCAAACATGAACCTGTTACCGTCCAAACACCAATCTGTTACTGTCCAAACGCCAACCTGTTAATGTCCAAATACCAACCTGCTACTGTCCAAATACCAACCTGTTACTGTCCAAACATGAACCTGTTACCGTCCAAATACCAATTTGCTCCTGTCCAAATACCAAGCTGTTAATGTCCAAATATCAACATCTTACGGTACAAATACCAAAATGCTCCCGTCCAAATACCAACCTGTTACAGTCCACATACCAACGTGTTACTGTCCAAATTCCAACCAGTTATTGTTCAAACACCAACCTGTTACTGTCCAAAACCAACCTGTTCTGTCCAAATACCAACCTGTTACTGTACAAACACTAACCTATTACTGTCCAAACACTAACCTGTTACAGTCCAAATACCAATCTGTTACCGTCCAAATACCAACCTGTTACTGTCCAAATACCAACCTGTTACCGTCCAAACACCAACCTGTTACTGCCCAAATACCAACCCGTTATTGTCCAAAGACCAACCTGTTACTGCCCAAATACCAACCTGTTACTATCCAACCACTAACCTGTTACAGTCCAAATATCAACCTGCTTCTCCAAACAATAACCTATTACTGTAAAAATACCAACCTGTTACTGTCCAAATATCAACCTGCTACTGTCCAAATACCAATCTGTTACTGTCCAAATACCAACCTATTACTGTCCAAACACCAACCTGTTACTGTCCAAATACCAACCTGTTACCGTCCAATCACCAACCGTTACTGACCAAATACCAACCTGTAACTGTCCAAATATCAACCTGTTACTGTCCAAACACCAACCTGTCACTGTCCAAACACCAACCTGATACTGTCCAAATACCAACCTGTTACCGTCCAAACACCAACCTGTTACTGTCCAAATACCAACCTGACACTGCCCAAATACCAAACTATTACTGTCCAAACACCAACCTGTTACTATCGAAACACCAACCTGTCACTGTCCAAATACCAACCTGATACTGTCCAAATACCAATCTGTTACTATCATAACACCAACCTGTCACTGTCCAAACACCAACCTGTCACTGTCCAAATACCAACCTGTTACTATCCAAACACCAACCTGTCACTGTCCAAATACCAACCTGTTACTGTCCAAATAACAACCTGACACTATCCAAATTCCAACCTGTTATTGTTCAAATACCAACCCGTTATTGTCCAAAGACCAACCTGTTACTGCCCAAATACCAACCTGTTACTGTCCAACCACTAACCTGTTACAGTCCAAATATCAACCCGCTTCTCCAAACAATAACCTATTACTGTAAAAATACCAAGCTGTTACTGTCCAAATACCAACCTGCTACTGTCCAAATACCAATCTGTTACCGTCCAAACACCAACCTGTTACCGTCCAAATACCAACCTGTTACCGTCCAAACACCAACCTGTTACTGACCAAATACCAATCTGTTACCGTCCAAACACCAACCTGTTACTGTCCAAATACCAACCTGACACTGCCCAAATACCAAACTATTACTGTCCAAACACCAACCTGTTACTATCCAAACACCAACCTGTCACTGTCCAAATACCAACCTGATACTGTCCAAATACCAATCTGTTACTATCCAAACACCAACCTGTCACTGTCCAAACACCAACCTGTCACTGTCCAAATACCAACCTGTTACTATCCAAACACCAACCTGTCACTGTCCAAATACCAACCTGTTACTGTACAAATAACAACCTGACACTATCCAAATTCCAACCTGTTATTCTTCAAACACCAACCTGTTACTCACCAAATACCACACTGTTACTGTCCAAATATCAACCTGTTACTGTCCAAACGCTAACCTGTTACTGTCAAAACACTACGCTGTTACTGTCCAAACACTAACCTGTTACAGTGCAAATACCAAACTGTTACCATCCAAATACCAACTTGTTACTGTCCAAATACCAACCTATTATTGTCCAAACACTAACCTGTTATTGTCTAAATATCAACCTGTTACCGTCCAAACACCAACCTGTTACTGACCAAATACCAACCTGTTACTGTCCAAACACCAACCTGTTAATGTCCAAATACCAACCTGCTGGTGTCCAAATACCAACCTGTTACTGTCCAAATACCAACCTGTTACTGTCCAAACACCAACCTGTTAATGTCCAAATACCAACCTGTTACTGTCCAAACATAAACCTGTTACCGTCCAAACATCAATCTGTTACTGTCCAAACGCCAACCTGTTAATGTCCAAATACCAACCTGCTACTGTCCAAATACCAACCTGTTACTGTCCAAACACGAACCTGTCACCGTCCAAATACCAAAATGCTACTGTCCAAATACCAACCTGTTACAGTCCACATACCAACCTGTTACTGTCCAAACAACAACCTGTTACTGTCCAAACACCAACCTCTTATTATCCAAATACCAACCCGTTAGTGTCCAACCACCAACCTGTTACTGCCCAAATACCAACCTGTTACTGTCCAAACACTAACCTATTACAGTCCAAATACCAACCTGCTACTGTTCAAATACCAATCTGTTACCGTCCAAACACCAACCTGTTACTGTCCAAATATCAACCTGTTACAGTCCAAACACTAACCTGTTACAGTCCAAATATCAACCTGCTTCTCCAAACAATAACCTATTACTGTAAAAATACCAACCTGTTACTGTCCAAATACCAACCTGCTACTGTCCAAATACCAATCTGTTACTGTCCAAACACCAACCTGCTACTGTCCAAATACCAACCTGTTACCGTCCAAACACCAACCTGTTGCTGTCCAAATACCAACCTGCTACTGTCCAAATACCAATCTGTTACTGTCCAAACACCAACCTGTTACTGTTCAAATAACAACATATTACTGTCCAAACACCAACCTGTTACTGTCCAAACACCAATCTGCTACTGTCCAAATACCATCCTGTTATGGTCCAAATACCAACCTGTGACTGTCCAAATACCAACCTGTTTCTGTCCAAACACCAACCTGTTACTGTGCAAATGCCAACCTGTTACCTTCCAAATACCAACCTGCTACTGTCCAAATACCAACCTGTTACTGTCCAAATACCAATCTGCTGCTGTCCAAATACCAAACTGTTACTGTCCAAATACCAACCTGTTACTGACCAAACACCGACCTATTACTGTCCAAATATCAACCTGTTAATGTCCAAACACAAACCCGTTCCTGTGCAAATACTAACCTATTACTATCCAAATACCAAACTGTTACTGTCCAAACACCAATCTGTTCCTGTCCAAATTCCAACCTGTTACTGTCCAAAGACCAATTTGTTACTGTCCAAACACTAACCTGTTACTGTCCAAATTCCAATCTGTTACTGTCCAAACGTCTTCCTGTAACTGTCCGAATGCCGACCTGTTACTGTCCAAACACCAACCTGTTACTGTCCAAACACCAATCTATTACTGTCCATATAGCAACCTGTTACTGTCCAAATTCCAATCTGTTACTGTCCAAACGCCTTCCTGTAACTGTCCGAATGCCGACCTGTTACTGTCCAAACACCAACCTTTTACTGTCCAAATACCGACCTGTTACTGTCCAAATACCAACCTGTTCCAGTCCCAACACCAACCTGTTACTGTCCAAATGCCAACCTATTACTGTCCACATCCCAGTCTACTCCTGTCCAAACACCGTGTTACTGTTCAAATACTGACCCACACGTGTCCAAATACCAACCTGTTACTGTCCAAACACCAACCTGCTACTGTCCAAACACCAATCTGTTACTGACCAAACACCAAGCTGTTACTGTCCAAACGCCAACCTGTTACCATCCAAATACCAAGCTGTTACTGTCCAAAGACCCATTTGTTACTGTCCAAACACCAACCCGTTACTGTCCAAATACCAACCTGATACCGTCCAAACACCAACCTGTTACTGTCCAAACACAAACCTATTACTGTCCAAATACCAACCTGTTGCTGTCCAAACACCAACCTATTACATCCAAGCACCAATCTGTTACTGTCCAAGCACCAATCTATTGCTGTCCAAATACCTGCCTACTCCTGTCCAAACATCAATGTGTTACTGTCCAAATATCAACCTGTTACTGTCCAAATACCAACCAGTTACTGTCCAAATGTCAACCAGTTACTGTCCAAATACCAATCTGTTACTGTCCAAATACCAATCTGTTACTGTCCAAATACCAACCTGTTACTGTCCAAATGCCAACCTGTTACTGTCCAAATACCAACCTGTTACCGTCCAAATGCCAATCTGTTACTGTCCAAACACCAATCTGTTACTGTCCAAATACCAACCTGTTACCGTCCAAATGCCAACCTGTTACTGTCCAAATACCAACCAGTTACTGTCCAAATGTCAACCAGTTACTGTCCAAATACCAATCTGTTACTGTCCAAACACCAATCTGTTACTGTCAAAATACCAACCTGTTACCATCCAAATGCTAACCTGTTACTGTCCAAATACCAACCTGTTACTGTCCAAATGCCAACCTGTTACCGTCCAAATGCCAACCTGTTACTGTCCAAACACCAACCTATTAATGTCCAAACACCAACCTGTTAATGTCCAAACACCAACCTGTTACTGTCCAAACACCAACCTGATAATGCCCAAATACCCACCTGCTCCTATCTAAGTACTAACCTGTTACCACCCAAATACCAACCTGAGCTCTGTCTCAAAGAGCTACCCCTAGCAAAAGGACCAAATGGCATCCTCCTAAACAGTATACCTTCTATGATTGATCATTGAGTGAGATGGAGGGTGAGGCATTTGTCAGAAGGTGAGTGGGGAGTAAGGAAACAGGGCGGGGGGGGGGGGGGGGGGGGTAAAATAAAGAAAAGTACACATCATTTAAAAACATTTCAATAATCTCTCATCCAAGCCAACTCTTCATTAAAAATGGATGAGCAATTACTCATAAACCGTGTGGTACTTAGTAACGCTGTTTTGGCCTTAAGCCACTTGACTGAGTACAATCGCCAGCTGTAAATGGGCAATGGTGGGTGAATGGATTAACTGACAATGGTCCTGATGAATCTTTGATGAGCAATTTATAAAGAGATTGTAGCGTGTGGCTCAATGTGTTGCACAGAGCAACTTCTGCAAGGGCAATGCTATTACATCTTCAACATAAATAACAACAGAAAAAGCTGCAATCACTCAGTACATCTGATCTCACTTGGACACAGAGAAACACAGTTAATATTTCATATTCATGAGAACCTGACCTGAAGCATTAACTGGGTTTCTCTCTCCACAGATGCTCTGGACTATTTTCCCGCATTTTCTGTTCTTATCTCAGACTTCCAGCATCCACCTTCCACAGGGGTGGGAGCTCAGAGCAGGGGCTAAGTGTAAATGGGTTCATGTGAGCTCCATGCTCACTCCTCTGGTCTCACTGACCAGGTGCAGGAATGTACTCTGCTACATCGCAGATCTCTCCAGGTTCCTTCGAGACCAAACTTGCAAGTTCTGCTAATATCTGATGGGTTTTCTTTCTTATGGACCTCAATTTTCATGAATAAACTTCAGGGGCAGCACCATATGTGCTGAATACTGTCCCTTTTAACAGCTGCGAGGTCTGCAAGTTGTTTTTCTGACAGCATGGTGTACATATTCCGAACTGGGAGGAAGTGAGGACTGCAGATGCTGGAGATCAGAGCTTAAAAATGTGTTGCTGGAAAAGCGCAGCAGGTCAGGCAACATCAAAGGAGCAGGAGAATCGACGTTTCGGGCATAAGCCCTTCCCTTTGATGCTGCCTGACCTGCTGTGCTTTTCCAGCAACACATTTTTAAGCTTATATTCAGAACTGTACCTATCAGAATGATCGATAACATCAAAGCCCAAACATCTTTTGGCAACTTCAACTTCACAGCTATCTTTTCAAATGAGGTAGAATATTTTTTAACTCTATCCTTGGTTTTGGATTTAGACACAAAGTGCAGATTTCTGGTTAAGTTCCTGTGTGAAGTCAGAATAATTTTAACAGCCTTGCTTCCTTTGGTCTTTTGTCTAGCCAGGTTAGGTTGTCTGATTTCCCTCCCATTCTAGTTTGAGATTGTTTTCAATCCAATGCTTTTTTTCTGTTATTCTCCCATCACTTTCCAATTCAAGCTTTCTTCTGTCCAGCTGCTTTTTCTGCTCTTTCACCTTCTGTTCCATTACTCTTTTTTTCCCTGTCTTTTCCCTCTCTATTTCTCATTGTTTTCTGTCTTCTCTCTTTTAATTTCTCTATCTCTTTCTTTTTCTTCTCACACGGAATTTTAAAAGGAAATTCTCACCAATCCTTAGTTATTTCTGACAGTGGTCCATTAAACACAGCTTTCCCTCCTTCTAATGTTGGGTCATCACTTTAGGCATCTCATCCTAACAGTTTATGTTTACCTGTTATTTATTCACCAATTCTCTCAGTTTAGTCTCAGTCGATGATTTAAAATGATCCATGATTCTCTTTTCTATTCCCAGAAAAGTTACAGCAGCCATCAAAGGCATTTTGAAATTCCAGCCCATGTAAAATTCTTGGGAATGACTTTCCAGGCCTTATGTTCAATATCTCCATGTACTCATTTTAAAGATTCATGGATTTTTCTTAAGTTCAACACTTTTCAATCATGTAAACAGTCCTCATTTCATGAAAATCCTGGTTGATGGTGATACTGGATAAGTGAGATCCATTAGACCATAAGATAGGGGAGTGGAATTAGACCATTCAGCCCATTGTGTGTGCTCCACCATTTGATCATGGCTGATATGCTTCTCAACCCCATTCTCCTGCTTTCTGCCCTAACCCTTGACCCCCTTACTAATGAAGAACTTATTTATCTCTGTCTCAAATGCACTCAATGACTTGGCTTCCACAGTCCTCTGCAGCGACAAGTTCCACACAGTCATCACCGTCTGACTGAAGAAATTCCTCCTCATCTCAGTTCTAAAGCATCTGGCCTAATAGATCACAAGTAGTTTCTTACTTGCTTATTGTGATGGTCAGTCACTGAACATATTCACAAGAGGTTGTTGATGTGTTTTCTAATAAAAGAAAATCAAAGTTTATTGCACACTAAAGAAATAGGAAGCAACAAACAATTTTACACGATCAAAGAACTATTTGAAATGGTTATGTTGCGATTACCAGAAGTATTGTGGCTTGGAAGAAATGAATGGGCTCTGGTTAGTGGACCACTGCCACAGGATCTGGGAAACAAGAGCTGTTCCACTGAGACAGGCTTCACTGGAACCAGGACCAGTGTCCTGGCGAACTATAGGGTCATACAGTAAAGAGTTATACAGTATGGAAACAGGCCCTTCAGTCCAACCAGTCTATGCTGACCATTTTCCCAAACAAAACTAGTCCCACCTCCCTGCATTTGGCCCATATCCCTCCAAACCTTTTATAACCATGAACTTACCCAACTGTCTCTGTGTTGTAACTGTACCTGCAACCACCATTTCCTCTGGCACTCATTCCACATATGAACCACTTTCTGTGTTAAAACGATGCCCCCATGTCCTTTTTAAAACTTCCTCCTCTCATCTTAAAAATATGTCTCCGAGTTTTGAACTCCCCCACCCTAGGGAAAAGACCCTT